>NC_091749.1:30795893-30845893 GCF_043380555.1 Nothobranchius furzeri
TGCAGATCCAGCCAAAGGCTGCAAGTGGCCCAAATCTGGAGCCCATGTCAGTGTGCCATTCTTCATCTCTCCTGTGTACAGTGAGGGCCTCTGACTTCATCTTTATGAGTTCAAACACGTGATTAAATAAAGAATTACATAATTTACCTGACTGACCTATTTCTCTGTAGCTCGGGCAGAAACGAACGTCATCCTTAGAGGGTTTAAGAGGTTCCACCGTAAAACCTGCATTCGCTTTATCCCGGCCAGTTCCAATCACCGTGATTACATTTACTTTGATTCACAAGATGGGTAAGAGCTCTCTCTCTCTCTCTCTCTCTCTCTCTCTCTCTCTCTCTCTCTCTCTCTCTCTCTCTCTCTCTCTCTCTCTCTCTCTCTCTCTCTCTCTCTCTCTCTCTCTCTCTCTCTCTCTCTCTCTCTCTCTCTCTCTCTCCTCTCTCTCTCTCTCTCTCTCTCTCTCTCTCTCTCTCTCTCTCTCTCTCTCTCTCTCTCTCTCTCTCTCTCTCTCTCTCTCTCTCTCTCTCTCTCTCTCTCTCTCTCCTCTCTCTCTCTCTCTCTCTCTCTCCTCTCTCTCTCTCTCTCTCTCTCTCTCTCTCTCTCTCTCTCTCTCTCTCTCTCTCTCTCTCTCTCTCTCTCTCTCTCTCTCTCTCTCTCTCTCTCTCTCTCTCTCTCCCCACCCCACCCCCAAAAAATAAAAGTAAAATGAAATGAACCCCACCCCTCCGGCCAGTGGAGCATAAGGAAACAGTTTCTGGCTTTTCACCAAAGTGTCCTTCATGAGAAAATGCTTTTAGAATATCTGGTGAACTTCTCTCATCTTCTCTTCACGGACAGAAAACGTGTACAATTTCAACAAAAAACAAACAAACAACTTGGGAACTCCCTACGACTTCACCTCGGTCATGCACTACGGGAAGTAAGTCTGTTCATCTATAAATACTCCAAAACACACTGTCCCTGCCTCCTGAGAGATTCTGACTGTGCTGGTTTGTGAGATGAGATTAGTTTTTGTTTGTTGCATTTACATGACACAGAAGAGCCAGATTAGAGCTTTAAAGCTGGATGGGAAATACTTTGATTTTCTAATCATTACTTTGGATCTGTTTTGCCTTCTTTAAGGTACGACTTCACCTGGAATGGACAGCCAACCATCGTTCGCCGTGGCCTTCCCCTCTACGACTGGGGAAAAGCTCATCAGATGAGCGCCAATGACATCCTGCGTGTCAACAGGCTTTACAGATGCCGTAAGTGAATTAAAAAACAATTAAGATGTACCTGTTACATCACTTCTGCTCTTTACTAATAGGTATTTAAATTTTCCACCCAGGTGTTTGAAGGAGTGAAGAAGAAACCTCATCAGCTTTTTACCACAAACGTAGATGTGGCAAACCTAAACACTAGTCTTGTGAAGATCAGGAGTCGCCTGAGGAATAGGAACCCTCATAGGTTTAAAACAAAGACAGTTCGACCTTTTTCCTTTATTTTTGCTTTTTAAACATGTAACATTTTAAATAATCTAGCAAAAATATTATAGTTGAAACTGTGAAGGTCATCTTAAAAACTTTGTGCTGAAGATGGTGATGGTCGTGGGTAATACTTCATCCCTTCTTGTTGAGATCTGACTGTTTGCACCTTTTCCCATCACTTTCAAAGTTTGCTACTGATTGCTGATGTTTTTCTTACACCTAATAAAAATGTTATTTCATGCAAACATGTTTTCTTGTTTACACAGAAATTTAAATGGAATTTTCGTAACTAAAACATATTATTTATCATGTTTTACACACTGTGTGAAAAATGTCATTCCAAAAACTAATAAAGTTTTCATCATAGTCATCTTCCTCCGCTTATCCGGGTCCAGATCGCGGGGGCAGCATCCCAACTAGGGAGCTCCAGATCGTCCTCTCCCCGGCCACCTCCACCAGCTCCTCCGGCAGGACCCCAAGGCGTTCCCAGACCAGATTGGAGATGTAACCTCTCCAACGTGTCCTGGGTCGACCCGGGGGCCTCCTGCCAGCAGAATATGCCCGAAACACCTCCCCAGGGAGGCGTCCAGGAGGCATCCTGACCAGATGCCCAAACCACCACAACTGACTTCTCTCGATCCAGCGGAGCAGCGGTTCTACTCTGAGTCCCTCCCGAATGTCCAAGCTCCTCACCCTATCTCTAAGGCTGAGCCGGCCACCCTACGGAGGAAACTCATTTCGGCTGCTTGTATCCGCGATCTTGTTCTTTCGGTCATTACCCAAAGCTCATGACCATAGGTGAGGATTGGGATGTAGATCGACCGGTAAATCAAGAGCCTGGCTTTCTGGCTCAGCTCCCTCTTCACCACGACAGATCGGCTCAGCGTCCACATCACTGCAGGCGTTGAACCAATCCGCCTGTCAATCTCCCAATCCCTCCTACCCTCACTCGTGAACATGACCCCGAGATAGTTAAACTCCTCCACTTGAGGTAGGACCTCTCCCCCGACCCGGAGTTGGCAAGCCACCCTTTTCAGGTCGAGAACCATGGTCTCAGATTTGGAGGTGCTGATCCTCATCCCAGCCGCTTCACACTCGGCTGCGAATCTACCCAGCAAGAGCTGAAGGTCAGAGCTGGATGAAGCTAGGAGGATCACATCATCCGGAAAAAGCAGAGACGAGATTCTCCTGCCACCAAACTCGACACACTCCACACCACGGCTGCGCCTAGAAATTCTGTCTATAAAGGTAATGAACAGAACAGGTGACAACGAGCAGCCCTGGCGGAGTCCAACCCTCACCGGGAACAGGTCCGACTTACTACCGTCTATGCGGACCAAACTCATGCTCCTCTGGTAAAGGGACTGGATGGCCCTTAACAGAAAGCCACCCACCCCATACTCCTGGAGTGTCCCCCACAGGGTGCCCCTGGGGACACGGTCATAAGCCTTCTCAAAATCCACAAAACACATGTGGATTGGTTGGGCAAACTCCCATGCCCCCTCCATCAGCCTTGCAAGGGTATAGAGCTGGTCCACAGTTTCACGGCCATGACGAAAACCACATTGCTCCTCCTCAATCTGAGATTCAACTATCGATCGGACCATCCTCTCCAGTACCTTGGAGTAGACCTTTCCAGGGAGGCGGAGGAGTGCGATCCCCCTATAGTTGGATCACACCCTCAGTTCACCTTTCTTAAAGATGGGGACCACCACCCCGATCTGCCACTCCACCGGAACTGCCCCCGATGACCACGCAATGTTGCAGAGATGTGTCAACCACGACAGCCCTACAACATCCATAGCCTTGAGATACCCAGGACAAATCTTATCCGCCTCTGGGGCTCCGCCGCTGTGTAGTTGTTTGACTACCTCAGCAACTTCTGCCCCCGAGATTGGACAGTCCATCCCGAGGTCTCCCGGCTCTGGTTCCTCCTCGGAATGCGCATAGGTGGGATTGAGGAGCTCCTCAAAGTATTCCTTCCACCGTCCAACTATAGCCCCAGTTGACGTCAGCAGCTCCCCATCCCCACTGTAAACAGTGTGAGCGAGTTGCTGCCTTTCTCTCCTGAGGCGCCGGACAGTTTGCCAGAACCTCTTTGGAGCCGATCGATAGTCTTTCTCCATGGCCTCACCAAACTCCTCCCACGCCCGAGATTTTGCCTCGGAAACTGCCACTGCTGCACCACACTTGGCTATTCGGTACCTGTCTGCTGCCTCAGGAGACCCACAGACCAGCCACACCCTGTAGGCCTCCTTCTTCAGCCTGACGGCTCCCCGAACCTCTGGTGTCCACCAGCGGATACGGGGGCTGCCACCACGACTGGCACCGGCCACCTTGCGACCACAGCTAGCAACAGCCGCCTCAACAATCGCAGAGTGGAACAAGGCCCACTCTGAGTCAATGTCCCCCACTGCTCTCGGGACGCAGTCAAAGCTCTGCCGGAGGTGGGAGTTGAAGACCCTCTTGACAGGTTCTTCTGCCAGGCATTCCCAGCAGACCCTCACTATGTGTTTGGGTCTGCCAGGTCTACGTGGCCTCTTCCCCTGCCATCTGATCCAACTCACCACCAGGTGGTGATCAGTTGACAGCTCCGCCCCTCTCTTCACTCGGGTGTCCAAAACATACGGCCGCAGGTCAGATGATATGACTACAAAGTCTATCATCGACCTGCGACCTAGGCTGCCCTGGTACCAAGTGTACCGGTCGGCATCCTTATGTTCGAACATGGTGTTCGTTATGGCCAAACTGCGGCTTGCACAGAAGTCCAATAACGAAACACCACTCGAGATCAGATCAGGCAAGCCGTTCCTCCCAATCACACCCCTCCAGGTCAAGCTGTCATTCCCCACGTGAGCATTGAAGTCCCCCAGCAGGACAATGGAGTCCCCTGATGGAGCACTATCTAGCACTCATCCCAGGGACTCCAAAAAGGGTGGGTACTCTGAACCGATATTTGGCCCATAAGCACAAGCAACAGTCAGGACCCATTCCCCGACCCGAAGGCGCAGGGAAGCTACCCTCTCGCCCCCCGGGGTAAACCCCAACACACAGGCAGAGAGTCTTGGGGCTAACAAAAAGCCAAGCCAACCCCAGCCCTCCGCCTCTCACCCGGAGCAACTCCAGCAAAGGAGATTGTCCACCCCTCTCAAGGACTTGGGTTCCAGAGCCAATGCTATGTGTCGAGGTGAGTCCGACTATATCTAGCCGGTACCGCTCAACCTCTGCCACTCCTGCTCCTTCCCCGTCAGTGAGGTGACGTTCCATGTCCCAAAAACGAGTTTCCTTGTCCGGGGATCAGACCGCCAGGGCTCCCGCCTTGGTCTGCCACCCGATCCACACTGCACCAGACCCTTCATGTTCCTCCTGCAGGTGGTGGGTCCACAGTTGGATGAGGCCATGTATCCGGTTCGGGCTGGGCCCGGCCGGGCCCCATGGGCGAAAGCCCGGCCACCAGGCGCTCGCTCACTGGCTCCAACCCCAGGCCTGGCTCCAGGGTGGGACCCCGGTAACCCTCCGGGCTGGGTACTCCAACTCCTTGATAGTTCATCCATGAAAGATCCTCTGAACCGTTCTTTGTCTCACCCTTCACCTAAGACCAATTTGTCATGGGAGACCCTACCAGGGGCACAAAGTGCCCCAGACAACATAGCTCCTAGGATCATTAGGGCACTCAAACTCCTCCACCACGATAAGGTGACGATTCAAGGAGTTTTCATGATATTCAAATTTTTTTTTGCTTTACTTCTAATCATTAGATTCCTCATCAACTTTTGAGTTAAATGCAAATACACATCAAACTCTTGTTCAAACAATCCTCTTAATGTCAGATGTAATTCTGTTGTTTAGCTTCATTATGATTTTTATATTAACCTGTCTACATAGTAATCTATATATTTTAATACTTTAACTTCATCTTCTGATACACAAGTCTGAATTTTTAGATTGAATGTGATGAACTACAAAAAATTTTAAAGTTAATTTAATTCAAAAACATTTTCAAAGATAATTCATGGAAACAAAGGAAGCTTCTACACCTGCTCTTCAGGGGTACAGGCAATAAAGCGTAGGCTGAGTTACAATTCTTTTATTTTTCTGATAAGAGTTGTAGAAGTGCCACAACTACAGACTTTTAGAAAATGATAGTTTATGACATTGTTCTCCATTTAAAACTTGAACTTCTTTTTTGAGGTGAGGTTTCTGGAGGCTGACCCCTTAATGCCGTATCCTGCAGGTTAGAAAAGTGACCTCAAGTTAATAACATTTATAATGGGCTTGTCAACAAAATGAGTTGTGAGTTTTTTTTTTTTATTTGATTTCATTTGTTTTACTCACCGCATTGGTAGAGCCTGTTGATGCGAGTGATGTCATTAACACTCATTTCCCTGGCATTTCCGATTGGGAGATAAGGATCAATCCTGGCAAGAATAGTGGGTTGTTGATTTTTGGTGAATGCGTAACTTTAAAAGAGAAACAAAACATAGTGTTATTCAAAAGAAACTGAATACATTCATATTTTTGTTTATTAGAGGATTTTTTTCACCCCAACAATTAAACAAGTAAACAAAAACAATAATTTCATGCAGAATCTTCCCCTTCTTCTTTGTGAAAAGAGAACAAGACAGGAAAAATTAAGCCTCAACCTTCTTAATGTTGATAAGAATTTGTAATGTTAAAAGGGTATTATTATTAAGGGACCTGCTGCCGTTGCTCTGCCAGCACCCTTATTGTTCATCACTGAAGGATTTGTTCTCTTTATTATTATTCATCAGCAGATGTTAATGCTGCTCAAATGGCAGCGTGCACCCCCACAAATTATAGACCAAAACAAGTGGCTTGGCTGTGGGAGATGT
This sequence comes from Nothobranchius furzeri, assembly GCF_043380555.1. Lineage (NCBI taxonomy): Eukaryota > Metazoa > Chordata > Actinopteri > Cyprinodontiformes > Nothobranchiidae > Nothobranchius > Nothobranchius furzeri. The sequence continues at coordinate 30,802,213 of NC_091749.1, forward strand.
GTCACACCCTGCCCTGTCTCCCCGCTCTGTTCAGTCCTGTGTCTCCTGATTACTCCCACCTGCCTCTCGTTTTCCAATCACCCAGGCTCCCAGCCCTCATGTATTTAAACCCTCTCAGTTCTGTGTGTCTTCTCGATTCATTGTTTCTATGTCCAGCGTGCCCCTTATAAAAACCTTTAAAACATTCCTGTCTACCTGCCTGCCTTTTTACCCTGCGCTTGGATCCTCACCCCCGCTTCACTCCCCTGCATCCTGAGACAAGGTGTGCTATGACTTTTCTAACCATTTTGATTTATCATGGCAACATTTTTAGCGAAAAACATCAAATGAATTTGCATTTTGAGTGTGTGCCACTCTGCATTTGCATAATTATAAATTAACCAGGTGCATAATTAATTAGATTGCAGGCCCAATAAAGAAGCATTTTTCACATATGCACGAACAATATCTTGTGCAGGCAGTTCCCTCTTTTTAAATGTCTTTAGGAATTTTCTTGTTATGATGATGATGATGATAATAATAAGAATAATCATTATCATCATCATCATCATCATAATTATTATTATTATACAAATAAACAAAACTCACTTGTCATATTCCATCACAGAGTAAAAGTCATAAGGAGTCCCCAGGTTGTTGGTAATTTTCTTTTCAAAAGCAAATTTGAACTCTGTTAAGGAATAAAAAACATACAATATTTCCTTGAATCAGAAGGAACTCAGATCATACAGAGCACGATGGTGTATGCATTATATATGTAATCAATTGTATAAAACTGATTACAACAGAACTATGAAATAAAAGATTCTGCATGTGAACTGACCCTCCTGGATGTTCTCAAAGAGAATCTGGACGTAGTCGTCTCTGTCAGAGCGAACCTGTTCATGGTCGAAACCCAGAGCGTGGAGAACCTCGTGTTGAACTGTCCTGTGGTACACACAGCTGCCTTTCTGCAGGGAAATGTACTGCCCTCCATCCTGGCGACCCAAGAGGGACCAGCACCTGAGGAACACATCAATAAATACGTGTGTGTGTGTGTGTGTGTGTGTGTGTGTGTGTGTGTGTGTGTGTGTGTGTGTGTGTGTGTGTGTGTGTGTGTGTGTGTGTGTGTGTGTGTGTGTGTGTGTGTGTGTGTGTCTGTTCCCACCCATTCATTGATTCGAAGTAGAGGTAATCTCGATGGCCTGGTTTCCATGGGACAAGGCGAATGCAGCTGGTCTGGTTGAAGCTCTGTAGGGCTTTAATGATGACCATCTGCTCTTCCTGACCTAAAAGGAAATTTAACAGCTGATTACCATTTGTGTTTTTTTTATATGTTTAATCTAAATAACATTTGGTTCAACGAGTTACAAATCAGTAAAGCTTACCGAACTGAGGAGAGATGTAGTAAGGAACATAGACAAATGCACCAGATTTGGGCCATTTGCATCCTCTGGCAGTGCACAGATCTGCATTCCTGTTTATGGTATTCGCTACAGCAATGTCTCCGTAGACTGTTAGTGCTTCTACAATGAAAAGTTTTTTTTAAACATAAATAATTACAAGTCCAAGGCACGAATGTAAAACAGAGATGCTATTTTGTATTTTTTTATTTGTTAGGGTAACAAAAACACAAAACATTTGTGGATCAAATTCCCTTTGATGTTCTTTTTCTTCCTTTCCTTTATTGCTTGTTGGCTTCAAATGCCAAAACAAATTACTCATAGCTCTATGATGCACTAGCATTTCTGCTTTCCACTGCAGCTACTTATTCACCCCCTACATTCAAATCAAGATACCTGATTTTCATTAATAATATTTCAAACACCTTTACAGATAATTAATGCAGCAAATGTCTTATGTTAATCAAAGTTAACTGGTGAACTCATTCACTGTTTCGGCTCTACTGTCAGGTGTGTCACACCAGTGCAATCTGAAAAGTGTCTTACTTAAGTCTGTTTTGGGCCTTGGAACGGGATCAGAATTGTATAAAGGCTCATCTGAAGGAAACAGACAAAAGCATTGTGAATTTCAAATCTTCTGAGTTAAATGTCAGACACAGATGTCTTTTAACCCACCATAGTTGCTGTCAACTGGTGCATTCTGCAACACAAGCAATAAATAACTAAGTTTAAAATGACACATTTGACTATAATGACATTAATACATTCCCTTAATGAACTGATTCAATTGAAACAAATTTTTAAACACTGAAATCCTGGTATTTCAAAAAAGTTAGATTAACTCTAAAACCCCCTAAATTTACAATATCAGTCTTACCAGAGAGTCATGTGGGACTGAGAGAAGGAGGGTGAGCAGGAGAGCTTGATGCATGATGACCAGGAAGGTTCTGGAAGTTCTAGGTTACTCTTTGTTAGAGGGAGACTTACCTGATGTGTCAGGAGACTGAAGCTGCTGATGTTCATTCAGATCTGCTCTTTATAAGCAGCTCAGTTGCTCCACAATTTTGAATCTCACTGATGTACATACTGCACCAGTTCCAAGTAAAATTACAACACACTGAATTAAACCACTTGTGTTGAAACAAACAGCCAAATGTTTTCTACAGCATAACGGCCACAAACATTGGCAATTAGGTGGATTTCCAGAAGTCCAATGACAAAAAAGTTGCAGCAATTTACCTGAAGGTATTTACACTATTTTAAACCTTGACACTTTGTCACATAACACTGATAATATGGCAGAAATATGCTCCAAAGTTTGGTGGCACAGTTGGTTGCACTTTTGTTTTGCAGTGAGAATGTTGCAGGTTTGAATCCTGGCTGCAGCCCTTTTACTAGAGGTTTGCATGTTCAGCCGCTGCATGCGTGGGGTCTTTCCAGGTGCTTCGACTTCTTTCCACAGACTACCATGCATGTTGGGCATATTTGCAAACCTAACATGCTTTAACAGGTGAATGAGTGTGTGAATTGTTGGTGTTTCTGTTTGTCTCTGTGTCTCTGTGTTGGACTAGAGACATGCCCGTGGTGTCGCCCCACCCTCATGCCTGATGACTGCTGGAAATGGGCACCAGCTCCCAGTGACCCTACTGAAAAAGAAGTGGATCAGATAATGGACAGATGACCCAACATTTTTCCCCAAATATTTGTCCAACTGAAGCTAACAAGAGTGTTTCCAGGCATTTTTAGCAAGAAAAACGCAGTAGAAGGACTCCAACGTGAAGGCACCTCTAGCCTGCTTAGTAATGAAATCATAACTAGGTAAGCTGACCGAGAATATCAGGCTTTGCTGGTTCACCGTGGTCAAAAATCCGCGAGTCCGCCATTGTCAAAGTTCATGGCTCTGGAACTCGGCTCAAGGTTTTGTGTCGCGCTCATGACCAGAGACGAGAACGACAGACTCACGGATCTTTCACCGCGGTGGACCAGCAAAGCCCAATGCTCGGTCAGATACCCAGCAGACACAGCAACACATTTGTCAAGTCTTGCCTTAACTTGTGTAGAATCCCCGCTTGAAAGGGATGGCAGAGTCTTTGCAGTTTTATATGACTGGGCTTTACTCAAGGACCACACAATTATTCCTTGTCGTCTTCATTTTATTTTGTTGTTTTGTAGAAGGCTTAGGATTGTAGTTGGTCTTGTGCAGGTAAAAACCTCAAAGAAACATGTAAATGCAAATGGTTACGACAAACCCATACTATACATTTTACTAAATTCAAATTGCACAGATACTTAACTGAGAACCAACAAAATAGTACATCACTTCAAGATAATTGTTTTTTATTTTAACTATTTAAATATTCAAATGTTTTAATAATTTAAGCAAAATTAAACAACCTTTTATTTGTCTAATTCATGCAGTGCAAATATATTAAACATGTTTATTGGTTTTTTAAATCAATCAATGGTTTTAAACTTTTAGCTCAATCCATCTAACATTTACAAAAGCAGATGACAAAGTCTATCAAATGTTGCTAACAAAGTCTTAAAACACAGTGTTTTGCAGTGCAAACTATTGATGTCAAACAATATGGCCATGCCACATCACCATGCTAGTAGGCCAGTGGCTAAGCTACAGCCAACCAGAAAACAACTCCAGCAATAAAGTTTCTTAAGTTTCTCTCTTACCAGCTGCCTTCCTGCTGCTTGAATCAAGGCTCTGCCAGCTCCACACAGGCTTGCCACATAAGCAAAAAGTGCTTCACATGGGCCAAGGTTTGGTACCTGTGATTGTCTGATTACTAAAACTGGGCGTCGGCTGGTGCATCACCTTTTATAGTCCTGATCCTACCACTGCCAAACACAGTTCCACCATAATTGTTTCCAACTAATTTACATTTAAGCAAACATTATTTTCCCATTTATCTTATTTTATTAGACTTTAAAAGCATACATATATAATTTTTTTATTTTTTATTTTAACAAAACAACGTTATATTTCAACCGATTTCAACCCATCTTAGACCAAGCAGTGATATGGTAAACGCATAGACTTTTCCCCCATTCAACCAGGAAACTATTATTAAAAAAATGCGAGTGAGCGACTCAAAAGTAAAGCAGCATCAACTAAAAGATCTGCAGTGTTTCTGTGATCTCCCTTAGAAGTCCACAAGTAACCAGCATGACTACAGCCAGGGCTTATTTGAGCCGGATGTTGCCGGAACAAGATTCCAGACAGATGCATCCTGAGCACGACCACAGTAACCTTCTCAAAGTGTTGCCACCTCAAAAACAAATTTAACACTCGATTGTTTATGTCTGCTCATATCCTTTCATGCTTTCTGTCTTTTATTTGTGCCTGATGCGTTTTACTGCTGCGGTGCAGAGTGCATCACCTGTTTCATCCTCCGGTGAATTCACCTCACCGGCGCGGTCAACGCGCACTCCGGTATTTTTACGGTCGGTAGATCTTTTTGAACTGCAGTTCAAAGGTAATTCATAAGGTGAAAACATATGAAGGCAGGTAGCAGTTTTTCTTTAGGATTGAGAGGAGATGCAGGAAGATAATAAACAGGCAGGACAGAAAAATAGTCACATAAATAACAAGTTAGTTTTTGTACCTGGTGGTTGCAACAAACAGACACCATTGAAGGTAATCAGAAGTGAGGAACAGAAAATGAAATAATTATTTCAATGTTTAGATTGGTAGGAACTCTGAGAGGCTGCAGGCGCACCAGTGAGTTTGCGGCCGCTGCGTGCGCGGGGGGGGGGGGGGGGGGGGGGGACTGGGACATTAATTCAGGCCGGGAATTTTGAAATCACCCCAGGCCACCGCCCAATTCACGCTAAACACTAAACATGGGTCAGGTTGGGTGCCTACTGATGTAAAAGTGTAAACCAACCAAATTAAAACTTCACATGTGCCCTGATTCTTTCCTCTAACATATAAATATTTGTGTTCTGCTGCTATAATCTGTACTTATGTTGCATAAACTGAAATTCTATTTATTCTGTTAAACGTGCCTCCTGCACATGAGATGAAATAGGCCAGACACCATCATCCACCTGAGCTACAGGTACTAGACTACACGTCTGGGTCAAGAGAATCACACCACACGTGGAGACATAAAAAAGTGTGTGTGTGTGTGTGTGTGTGTGTGTGTGTGTGTGTGTGTGTGTGTGTGTGTGTGTGTGTGTGTGTGTGTGTGTGTGAGCAGACAGGCTCTGGTGCAGATTTGGCCCCATATCGAGCCAGCATCAGCCAGCTTCTCACATCTTCGCTCTAACACCCACTGGCTTCCTCACAGGGTAGACGCACACACATACTCAAACACACACACACACCATCACGTACTGCTTCATGGCCGTTTACTCTGATCGTGTCAAACTAACGGAACACCCATCCGGAGGAGCACAATCCGATGACGAATCATAGGTCCACCCCAGGAAGCGAGGATCATCAGCGAAACTCAGAAGAGGGGAGAGAGCACAGCACAGGGCACCTCAATGTAGACACAACAAAATGGCGTCTAATGCAAATTAACAAACAAAAAGAAACCTAGCACTGTGAGTACCTGCATGTACTATGTGTAGCAATTATGTGAATTAGCATTTAAGTGAAAAAATGGATGCAATACGCTACGTATAATGGAAAAAGTGGTGCAAAAAGAATAAAATTAATAAAACCCTATACTGCGTATGGGAGAAATCACTGCATTAAGTAAAAATATAATCAAAATGAAGGGCAAAAATGGTTGTAGCCCATAATGGTAAATTAACAAAGTTGATCACAAAGTTTTCAAAACTTAATCACTGTAGTAAAGTTCTATAAAAAGATAGATATGAGTGTCAAAGAGCACTAAAATGTAAATCACTGAAGTTAGTAATCGACCTACATGTGAATGTACCCATAAGGAATTAAGATGAATGAAAATATTTAAAAAAAAATTGGATAACGGTAATATGTGGACTAATACCATCTACTGTTAACTACCTGATTACCTGACTTCAGGAACCCACAGCATGTTCATCTCAAATCACCCAAGTCTGCACGTCATGTATAAACAGGAAAGACAACCATGCACACACACAGACAAACTTGTGTAACTTGAGATAGAGAGCTATGGAACCGACGAGGCACGAAATCACCCCCCTTTCGAAGTCGGTAAGTTGTTGGTGGTAGCATTGACCAAATTAGTGGAACCCTTGTGTGGTTTGGTTTGGTCCCTGTGGACCCATTTATAGACGGGCTCCTTGTTTGTTTGGGTAATCTTGATCTGATACACGACTGGAGAGAGCTTATCCGTTATCAGGTATGGGCCTGACCACTTTGGTAAAAGTTTCTTAGCCAGCTTCCCAGAGGTGTTCTTGGTGTCACCAGTTTTAGGAGCGAAAATGTAGAACCAGGCCTCATCACCTATGTTGAGTTCAGAATGTGAGGCCATCTGATCATAATAAGCCTTCCTGCCCTCAGCTTATTTCTCCAGATTTGTCTGTGCAAACAAGAACGCTGCAGGCAGATGTTTCTTCAGGTCCTGCAAATATTGTTCGCTCGTGTAAGCCGGGTCGGGCTCGGACTGAACTGGCTGGTACAGCAGGTGAAGTGGCAGGGTCATTTGTCTACCCGTCATCATTTCAAATGGGGAGACACCAGTAGACTCATGGGGGTTGCCCGTATGGCCATGAGGACCAACGGAAGCTTCACATCCCAGTTTCGGTGATTAGAGGGCACGCACTTCCTCAACATGCCAACAACCATCCGGTTCATCCTTTCCACCTGGTCAGAAGACTGGGGGTGATGGCTAATGTGGAAATTGGCCTTCACACCCAACAGTTTCCAAAGATGTGCCATCACTTCAGAGGTGAAGTGAGTACCCCTGTCCGAGTCAACCCGAGTGGGCATACCGAACCAGGCAAAGACGTGATTCATCAGGAGAATAGCTGTTGTTTTCGCCGTGTCATTAGGTGCTGGTAGACACTCAACCCACTTGGTGAATGCACAGGTCACGGTCAAGATGTATTTATTACCCCTGCTGGACCTGGTCAGAGGCCCCACCCAATCGAATTGCAAGTCCGACCACAATGTGGACGGTCCCTTTCTCTGTAGGGGAGCTCTGTGTGTGGGGTTGGATGGCTGAAACTGACAACAAACCAAACTACGCTGGACGTGGTCTGAGACGTCGCGACGCATCCCCGGCCAATAAGCAACCTGGCTCAGGGCACCGAACGTGGCCTTGACACCTTTGTGTCCGGCGGAGGGAGAGTCATGAGCTTGCGTGATCATGCCCCCCCCCTTAGTGACTGTGGCGCCACGAGGACAGGTGACAAAGGAGGCTTGGAGGCGTGCATCAGCAACCCTTCAACCATTCTCAACGTGATCCGAACACGACAGAGAGCACGGAGCTCAGGAACGGAGTCAAGCTCGGCGGAAGAAGGCAGATGAGTTGTGGGATCAGAAAGTTACAGGATCATCCTGCTTATAGCAGGGTACTGGGACTGAAGACTGACAAGATCATTGCCAGAAAAGACAGGTTGAACAAACACAACACCCTCGGATGGTTTGGAGTGGACGCGTTAGCGGCCTGAGCTCGAGTCATGACACACACACGGGGTGGGTCAGACCGAGAAGACACATCCTAAGGAAGCCACAAGGGGTTGAAGACCCATGTGCTACGGGCTATGCCTGAGCGTGAACGCGCATGACGCAGCCTGCTCGACCCGAGCAACTCTCTTTTTCTGTGATTTTACAGAAAAATAGGCAATCACAGTAAAAATGCCACGGCTCATTCTACAGGACCAGGGCATTGCAGGAGAATGTCTGAAGAAGAAATGTATTATTTCTATACATGTTTTGGCTGTCAAACTTCCATAATGTCCCTTTAAAGCTCTTCCCCCTTTTAGAAAATGCCTGACTCTCTCTAAAACAAGTAAAGAATTTAGGGTTACCAACTCGAAACCATTCAGCATCCATACAGACATTTGTCTCAGCCACCTCTCTCCTCCCCTCCTCTCCTTATCCTAGAGTAAAAGTTACAACAAAGGGAGTCACCATAGAGACATTTGTCTCATCAGCTCACTCACTCACACAGGCATCCCTTTCAACCCCTCTCCTCTCCTCTCCTCTCCTCTCCTCTCCTCTCCTCTCCTCTCCTCTCCTTAGTGTCACATTTTGAACCATTCAGAATACACATTTTGCAACAGAGGAAGTCATCATTTTACATGCATTCAGGCATTTGTCTCAGCCACCCTTGTTTCCAATGTGACACACACACACACACACACACACACACACACACACACACACACACACACACACACACACACACACACACACACACACACACACACACACACACACACACACAGGACTCCCTTCATCCGGCAAACCCCCTCTCCTCCCCTCCTCTGCCACAGCAGCAGAGAGCTGCTTTAATCAATCACAACAGGTGACACCAACCAATACCAGTCACTGTGCACATCAAGTTATCTTTCAACAGAAGATAATCAATAAAATTATGTGTATAAAATGGATCCAGAAGTTGTACTCCATCTCTGCCTACAATATTTCGATAATTTTCACCCTGTTAGCGGTTTTACAGAGCAGGTACCACTTTTGTCACCCATCTCTCCTTTTAAAGCATGATTCAAATGTTCAGAATGCAAATCTAGGCTCTGTCATGCTGGAGGGGGCTCTGAGCGCGCCACAGAACCAGAGCGCATGAGGGGAGATTCTTCACACTGAAGCAAGTGTTTTCCAAACCCTGTCTCTCACAGATTATGAAACTTTGGGTGAATAGCGCATGTTCTTGTCTCTAATGTGGCAACGCATCCAGGACCCTGTCTGAGGAGAACCCCAGAATCTCATATCCTCTTCAGCTCAGAAAGCGCCTATATGATTACGCACAAGCGTGCCTGTTCAGGTTTGCGCAGACAATCTTTACATTTAGAATTGACATACGTACATAAAATTAATGCAGTAAAATCTAAAGCATTTTATTTAAACATTCATTCATTATTTTACAACCACAGAGAGCCGCATCAGATAGGTGGAAGAGCCGCGGGGTGTCGATCCCCCTTACATTCAGACGCTCCCCTCACGCAGGTCCCCTTTTATTCAGTTACCCCCCTCTCCTCTAGTGCTATTTAGAGATCTTTTCCAAAGACAAGAGAGGCAAAATGAGTTTTGATCCGAAAAAACCACAAGCTAGTCTGCTGAGAACTACGTTTGAATTACGTTATGATGAGAAAGAGTTATCAACGCAACAGATTTTTCATAAACGCTTTAAGGAGCAAGTTACAGGGACACAGCCAATAATCCGTTATATGCTGGGCCTTGGTAAAGTCACGTATGGGCTTTGAAGAAGAGCCGATGGAAATAGACTAATTCACACACACACACACACACACACACACACACGCACGCGCACGCACGCACGAGAGAAGGGTTAACAACGGTTATAGAATTCATTGTGATGTTTTAGAAAGAGTATTCAGTCTCACCGTCCAATCGCACCGTTTCCATTCAAGATCTTGTTTTAAAAAGATCGTATAACTGTAATGGGAAAACCCGTCTCGGATCTCATTCTCAGTAACACACTGTGATGTCAGGTAAGTGGAAGAATTTACTCAAACTCCACCGTTGTGCCGGTTTTCTCTGCTCCCTTCTCCTGTGGGGTGGAGATCATACACCATTAATGCTCATGTTGCAAACAGAAGAACCCAGCATTCAGTCTGCAGAAACAGATGCTTCCTGCTCTTTTAATGTGCACTGAAAAATGCAAACTAATTTCCACTTGTGAGGAGACGCCTGCAGGCTTCTCCGTTTTCCTCTGGATTTCACGTTTTTCAGCGGCCAGTTTCTCATCACACAGCTCCTTCTGGGACTGGACCCTGGACTCACACAGAGTCCTGCTCAGAAAAACAATTCACATGAACCAAACCTGCTGACAGAAACCCGTGTGAAGATCTACACAAACGTGTGCTGACAGGTCGTATGTTAATTTCTTGTCGAGGGTGTCCATTGGGCCATTCCCATCTGTACCGGGTCGGCCCGGGCCGGGTAGCACCAGTCGGCCCCAGCCTGGCCCGGTTGATTCCACACATCCTTGCCTTAAGCCCATGTGGGCTGATTCTACCCACCAATCAGTGGCTTGCTCTAATGGAAGGTGTGAATTTGCTGTCAGCAGTGGGTGTGTTGGCCCTGGTCGGCCTGAAGCAGACCCCCTCGAGAAGGGGGCTGAGAATGAGCCTTGGTTGGCCTGGAAAAATACCAGGCCACCCAGATATGTAAATAACCTGCACTACCCGGCCCGGGCCAACCTGGTACAGATGGGAATGGTCTACTTGTTGCCCTAGCAGCTCTGCAGCGTCTTCTGAAACTTCCCCAAGTCATCATTCAGCTGATTCAGCTGACCTGCAGAACACAAAAACTGCCCTGTGTCACCCGGTACAATGTCAAAGACATTTTTTCCTTTTAGTTAGTTTAGTTAGTAGTCAATTTTAACTGCTACCTCTGAGATCCTGAATGGTTTTGGTGCTGGAGGAAATATTCTGCTGCAGCTTTGTCTAAATACAAAATATAGCAACATTATTAACATTTTTAACCATAAAGAGTGATCAAAAAGCTGCCATGAAAATACAAACAACTTGTTGACACCAAATGGTGTTAAAGTACACCTTCTCTTGGCTGCAGGTGACCTGTGCTCCTTCTAGTTGCCTCTTGTATATGCTTTCTATGTGAGTGATCTGCTCCTTCTGCTTCTGGATCTCCTCCTGAAACTCCATCCAATCCAATCCAATTTTATTTATAAAGCGCATTCACAAGGCATTACAACCAAACAAGGCGCTGTACACTAAAAATGTTGGTTAATTAAACAGGCGTTATATAAACATGTCGAACACAGATAAAAGATAAAAAGGAAATACAACAAAATTCCCAAAAATAACAGCTAAAAATCATTAAGACACAGGGTGAAATAAAAATAGGAAAAAACATTTTACAAAGAACCTCAATAGTACGGAAGTCGTTAATTGTGGAGTCCATTTATAAACAGTGCAGATGTCAGTGAGGTCTATAATTATGTTGTATACGCTAGGTTGAAGTAGTGAGTTTTCAGGCGTGATTTAAAAATGCTAGCTGTTGGTGCTTGCCTCACTAGCAGTGGTAATGCGTTCCACAGCTTCGGTGCACAGACAGAGAAAGCCCTCTCTCCACGGCTTTTTAAACGTGCATTGGGAACAGCTAGGAGGAGCTTATCTTCAGACCTGAGAGCACGCGGCGGGTTGTAGTAATGGACCAGTTCACACAGATATGGAGGAGCTTGATGGTTCAAGGATTTGTAAGTGAGAAGCATAATTTTGAAGTTTATCCTGAACTGCACGGGCAACCAGTGGAGAGATTTCAGAATTGGAGAAATGTGTTGTCTTCTGTCAGCTCCAGTCAGCAATCTAGCTGCTGAATTCTGGACCAGCTGAAGTCTAGAAAGAGCTGCTTTACTGATGCCATATAAGCAGGAGTTATAGTAATCCAGCCTTGAGGTGATAAAAGTGTGGACCACCGATTTCAGAAGACGTACACTCAGGATGTGCTTTAGTTTTGAGATGCGTCTTAGTTGGTAAAAACATGATTTAACTGTGTTATTGACCTGGGCATCCATCTTCAGAGCCTGGTCAATTTTTACTCCAAGGTTGGAGATTACAGAGGATACATTAGGTGAGAGATAGTTGAGGTCAGGTTGTTGAGTTGCCGTGATACTGTTAGGACTGAAAACGATTAAGTCAGTTTTGGAGTCATTGAGATGGAGGAAGTTGTCAGCTAGCCATTGCTTGACCTCAAGGATACAATCAGACAGAACTTGCGTTGACTGAGTTGGCTTAAATGAAAAGTAGATTTGACAGTCGTCAGCGTAAAGATGGTATGAGACAGCGTGCTTTCTGAAAATGGCTCCTAAGGGCAGTATATAGAGGTTGAACAGTAACGGGCCGAGAATTGAACCTTGTGGGACACCCCAACGTAGAGGCTGTGACTCTGATGAACAGCCGTCCAACATGACCCTAGCAGACCTGTTACAAAAGTATGACCTAAACCAATCCAGGGCAGTGCCTGAAATCCCAGTCCAAGTGTGAAGTCTTGTGATCAAAATGTCATGATCGATCGTGTCGAATGCTGCAGATAGATCCAAAAGTACCAGAACCACATGGAAACCTGAATCTAAAGCCAGAAAAATGTCATTAAACACCCGAACGTGAGCAGTTTCAGTGCTGTGCTGTTGTCTAAAACCAGACTGACAGGTGTCCATTACCTGATATTCATTTAGATGTTTCGTCAACTGTGCATAGACTATTTTCTCAAGGACCTTAGATAAAAACGGTAATTTGGAAATTGGTCGTAGATTAGAGTAATCGGTGGGATCGAGGCCGGGTTTTTTCAAGATTGGTTGTAGAACAGCGTGTTTAAAGGCACGAGGAACTTCAGCCAATGTCAAGCTACAATTTATAATGCGTAGCACGTTATTGCTAATTAAAGGAAACAGCTCTTTCAGGAGTCGAGGTGGGATAACATCATCTGGGGAGCCAGAGGGTTTCATGGCTGCAACAGTTTTTTCTAGACAGGCCAAAGAGATGGGCTGAAAGCTTTGAAGTTGCCAGTGAGAGGGGATAAATGAATCTGGAACATGGTTGGTTTGGTGAATCTGAGCTCTGATTACAGTAATCTTATTTAAGAAAAACTGCAGGATTTGGCTACACAAGTCAGCGGACACAGAGGAAAATAGATTTTGAACTGGGGAAAGCACTGCATTTATGGTTTTATATAACACACCTTGATTGTTCGAATTAGCCGTGACAATGCTGGCAAAAAATCGATTTCTCGCTCCTCTGACTACTTTTTGATACTGAGACCAAGCCTCTCTCATGGCCTCAAAGGATACAGTAAGCCTGTCTTTTATCCATTTACGTTCCAGTCTCCTGCAATTTCGTCTCATGGAACGAGTTCATTCGTTCAGCCATGGGTCTGACTTGGATTTCTTTCGACTTGATTTTAATGGAGCGACAATATCCATAGCAGCCAGGCAGGATGAATCAAGCACATGAAGTGATCCCTCAACTACAGAAGACGTAACAGTAGAATCATATGGAGCTGTGTTCAGAGTAAGAACAGCGGCAAAATCTGCAGCAGTATTGGGTGTGATTACACGAGAGAAGCTGGGATGGAAATATTCAATACGGGGGGCATAGTCCAATTTCAAGTTAAACAAAACTGGTGAGTGGTCTGAAAAAGTTGCAGGTAAAATGCCAAGATCACAAATTTCCAGCTCATGACAGAAAACCAGGTCAAGTGTGTGTGTATGACCATGTGTGGGGCCATTAACACGTTGGGAGAAGCTAAAAGAGTCAATGAGATCTAGGAAATCCCTTACCAAAGGTTTGTCAAGACAGCAGATATGAATATTAAAATCACCAAGCAAGAGTATTTTTCCATATCTACAGGAGGCTTCAGCCAGAAAAGCTGCAAATTCATTTAGAAAATCCTTATTGTAAGGTGGTGGGCGGTAAATGAGAGCACATAATAATGTAGGAGAACGACCCAATTCAAATAAGCTCAATTCAAAGGATAATGGAGTTGATTGAGGGGTAATCGGAGTGCAGATAAGATCTGATTTGAATATAGTCAATAGGCCACCGCCCCTGCGATGTGCTCTTGGAATGTTAATGAAGGAGCATCCAGGAGGTAACAGTTCAGCTATTGAGGCTGAATCCCCAGGGGTGATCCATGATTCAGTGGCACATAAAACATCCAGGCTATTGTCCTGGAAGAATTCCTTTAAAATAAAAGTTTTATTTACAACCGATCTGGCGTTGATCAGCGCAAAGCGAGTCGACTGAGTATCCGATTGTAGAGAAAGTCCGTTTCCATCAGATCTTGCGACATACCGCAGGTTGGCGGGATTTCTTCCCCGCTGAGTGAGCCGGCCAGAACGAGAGCAGCCGAAACGCGCGTGGGCACCCGGCCGGCGAATCATCCTCACATCCCGCGCGCTCATGCAGCTCCCCGCTCCGAGAGCTCCCAGCTGGCAGGACATCCTCGTTTCAGACGCAACCATGGAACATTCAGCTCCGTGTGCTCCCGGTAGCAGCAAGATCGGCCCAACACAGTTGAGATGACGCTGGATCCGCCACATCACAGTCACGGAGCAGCGCTCCGATATGGTCTCGCCGCGCCGGATCCTTCGGAGCTGAACGAAGAAGCCGCCTCGCTTCCCCCGTTTCCTTCTCCACGGTCTCCGAGGCAGCGGCAAACCAACAGGCATCACAAGCCTGAAGGCTTGGCTAATATCAGACTCCAGCGGCGGTGGGAACGCATGGGGCCCTAAAGTTAGGTTAGCGTCAGTCTCCAGCGGCGGTGGAAAAGCGGGTCCCGCAGTAGAATACTGGAGGTTGTCCATTCCAGACCGGATCGAGAGCAGGAAGTCCCGATCATACGCCAGCAGAGAATGAACACTATATATCGAGGAAACCATAAAATAGAAAAGAAAAACCATAGAATAGAAAAGAAAAACAAAAAAGGTCGGGAGCCGAGCAGACACGGAGCCGATCAAGGGCGCCATCTTGGCTGATCCATCTTCTTGGTCTCTGCAGCTCTTCACTCAGCTGCTCCACATCTCTCCAGGCCTTCCAGCTCGTTGTCAGACTCGAAGACTGGGTTCGGGAGTACAAGCTTTTATTACAGACTGCTGGCTGAAAGTGAAGCTGGAAAGGCTGACGGTTGGATGAGGTCTGAGGAGGAAAGGTAGAGATTTAGCTGTATTAGCTTCGGAATACTCTGATCATGGATCACAGTGGAACGATGACTGAGTGAAGAGCCGGTGTGGCGTCTTCCATATATAGACATGGATTGACACAGGTGCAACGTGGAGGGAATCCCCGCGAGGGGCATGCTGGGTAATGTGGTCCCAGACGGAAGACGGTCATCTGGGAGAGCCCGGCCTGGGGGCTTGGACTCTGACACTCGTACAGCTTAGTCTGTGGGACACATAGGAGATCCTATTAGATCAAAACGGCAGGGATTCATACAGAAATAAAATGTAAACATGGGAGGTTTGATTTATGAGAATCTAACAAATACAGCTTTTGCATCTTGTTTAGTAAAATAAGTTGTACTTAATTCTGTGTGATCGTTTTGACAGTAAAGTCACATTTTATCTGCATGTGTTCAGATTCAGATTTCCATAGTAGCAGCATGTGTGGAATATTAATGTTATCCACTCAGTTTGTTCCCTATTGCAGAAATATGAATAAAGTCTTGTTTATTTAGAGGAAAGGGTTTTAGACTTTCTGCAGACATCTGCTTTATGCTATCATTATCCTTCCATTTATAATGTTTGCATTAGAGTCATCAACCTAGTTTTTATTACAAATAACAAATGACATGTTAAAAAGTTGCACATAAAACACTCAGTATTCCTTTCTTTACGGCTTGGATGAGTAGATCTTTGTTCCCGCCTATTTCTATGAAACAGGAACAGCAAAAAAGTTCTCTCTAGGAGTAAAAAAAAACAGTTATTGTGAAAGGAGATGGCACACGGCTGTGCAAACCCAAGAATACACTGAAGCAACATCATTTCACAAGCCCAGCACAAACAAAGCATTAAAAACAACTTTCACTTTAGGATAAAGCAGCTTAGCACATGCTTGGTGTGTTTAGCAGCTTTATCTTTGGAAAGACTGGACACTCATCAACTACCACAAAAGCCAGAAACATTTAGCCTAGAATCTTTTTGCCGAAGCAAAATGATTTTGCTCTGCATGTCGGTTTAGCCGAGCTCCACTGGAAACTCTGCAGACACGGGCAGTTCTGTGGCCTGCCAATCACAGTGCATTTATTTAGAAAAACTATGTATTGCTTTATATTTTTTTATGTTCTATGTCTTCGTTCATGATGCAATGGCGGACTACATCCGTAGTAGTCTAATCACAGCGCTCCATCAGCCAGGTGGGCAGGATTTTACTGCGACTGAGCTAAATTAAGAGGGCGACTGCTCCGTAGTGGTCCAATCACAGTGATCTATTGGTTTGGTCGGCCAATCACTGCCTTCTGTTGATGGGCGGGATGTTATTGAACAAACAAATATGACAAAAGTGTGTTTATAACACCCTTGAAATTGAATTTTGACATCTGTAGAGGTGGGTGCATCATGTTTGTTATCAAATAGCATGCATGCAGAGACAAGTTTGAAAGTCAACCGCAGATCCCACCCCACGACTGAGAGCCGTCAATGGTCTGTGGCCAGACTTTACATTCACATATAGGATGGCTTGCCAGGCTAAGAAACATGAGGATTTTAAATTAATTAAGATTAAGATGGTTTTTATTCAATTTAAAAGTTAATCATAATTTCAGACATTGTATTCTTGGGAATGACACTTCACCCTCCTTGCCTGCTGATGGTGCTCAGAGGGAACCACTTTAGCAGCCCAATGTGGCCTAATGGGTGTAACGTGAAGCCCTTTTACTTCCTCTGAAGTCTACATATATCCTTAGACTTAGGCCCTGTCCACACGTAGCCGGGGATCTGCCAAAACGTAGATATTTTTCTACGTTTTGGCCTGTCATCCACACGAAAACGGAGTTTTTTCACACGAAAACGGATCTTTTTAAAAATTCCGGCCAAAGTGAAGATCTGCGTTTTCTCCGTTTTGGGTGTCTGCGTGTGGACGGACAAAACCGGAGTTTTAAGGTCCGCAACGTCACTTTCCGCGACAAAAAATGCTGACATCACGTGTGCGACCTGTGTTTACACTAGCCGGCATCATGGAAGCCCTCAGAGCTGCGCTCTGTCACTACCCGATCCATCAACTGTCCAAGCGCTTTCTGCTTGTTTGTTTTTGCAAGCTGAATTACTGCTCCTTGCGGAAGACCACAGACGAAGGACGAGGTTAAGAACGGGGGAAGTACTGCCGCCTACAGGTCTGGCATGTCCTTAACAACGTATTTATCCGGGTACGTGTGGACAGAGTTTGTTTTTAAAACACAGTGGTGTGGATGCAAGTTTTTGGAGGGGCGGATATTCGTTTTAAAAAAAAAACCCGGCTACGTGTGGACTAGGCCTTAGAAAAGTGTGATACAACTACACACCCAGCAGTTAAATCCCAGAACCAAGATACAAGCAACCAGAGCTGCAATCAGCGGGGGGGGGGGGGGGGGGGTTTGTCCTCCACGACGGCCGTTCTCCAACCCACCCATAGTGATCTACAAACTGGACACACACGTACACAAAACACGCGGTCAAAATCAGACCATATGATTGTTACCCCAAAGGCTTTTTAAACTGGTACTTTGCATCTAATAAGAGACAAATATTTTAGTTAAATAATCATTTTAAGACACAAAAAACAGTTTCAGAACTTTTAATTAGAAAGGCTACCTTATGTGTCTCAGATTAAACCAGACTTACTTGTTGGTGTCAAGAGAATGAGAGATAATATTTCTGCACTTGTCTTTGTCATAAAAGGAATTCAACTCTAGCTAGAAGCCCCAGTTTGATAAGCAGGACATTGTATAGACCTATTTATTTATTGATTTAATAAAACTTTAAAACACTATTTTCCAGTGTAAACAATATTCACAAAACCAGTTAGCATTAGCGGGGATTTACAAGAGGACAAAGTAATGGAAATTGAGAAATACTTCCTGTTAAATATTGATTATGATTACAGTTAAAGTACAAACAGCTGGAGATAAAATCTCCATTCAAATCTAACTATAAAGAAAACACCACATAAAGATCTTGCTGATTAGTCATTGTGGAATCCAAACGCTTTTCTGATAAAATAGCAAAGACAAACCAGAACAAATATAACTAACAAAATAACAATAAATGAGAATTGTGAAAAACTATCAAATCACAGGAAAATTAAGCTAGTTTGCCATAAACAATACATAGACATGTTTTTTAAGGATCAAAACAAACACTGTTCCAACACAATTAGTATTGATTACATGTACATGTCACAATGACTGTAGGTGGTTGGACCCAATATGCAGATATCCCCCAAACGACTCAAGGCAGGAGAGGTTTAAGAAAATAATTCCTTTATTGAAGGAGGAGGTGCCGAAATCCGAAGCACAAAAATAGGACTAACTGTCAACATCTAACTGAAAACTCAAAAACAAACTGTTGGATAAAAAGATTGTTTTTTCAAACAGAGTTCATTAACCTTACTCACATTTAACGTGGTAAATATGATTTTGTCTGAGAAACATCTGGTGTTATTAACCGGCCTCTGCCGCACGGGAAAATCGACCTTGTAAGTCTGCAGTCGTATTATCACAACAAACTCTCTGAACCTGGGAAAGTTCTGTGAAGGAGGAGGTTGGGTCAACTTTCAATGTGTGCGTGCTTTGTCATCTGTGAATAAAACCTTTTGGTGGGCTTCCGCTTGTTGAGAGACTAAACCGACCTCCCTGGTGTGTGATGTTACTTTTTTCTCTCCGCTTTTGCAAAATCTGATTATTGATTATTTGTGTTTATTGGTAAATGGTATTAATAACAATATTATCTCTAACCCCCCTTGTGTGTTTTGGACTTTCTTTGAGGTACACCTGGAATAAATAAATAGAAATACCCAACTCAAACAAAAGCTCACACATGAGCACAGACTCGGGAAACTCGAGAAGGGAACGAACAACGCAGACAGATACGGCAATGACCCAACAAACACTGAGGGACAAGACAGGCTTTTAACACAGAGGGAAGCAATCATGAGAACAGGTGACAGGTGTGAGGAGTGAGGTCTAGAGGGAGGACTGGTGAAATCAATTAACTAAATGGGAAGGGAAAAACCAAACAGAGGGGAAGATAACCATAACCCATAAAACACCAATTAACTAAACATAGAAACTAAGGGCAGAAATAAACAACTAATAACTAGAAGGGTGAGGAGTACTAATGCAAACGAATAGGAATTACAAGGGAGTGACTAGGAGGAAAACATGAAGGAAGTCTAAAGGGAGTTGGGGAACACAAGAAGACACATGAGGAGAACCGAGGAAGAACAGGAGGGGGCTGGGGACCAAGGGGACACAGAACATGGCAGTACAACTAAATTTGAAACTCTATTATATCATTAATTAAACACTGACGGCCAAAAAAAAACCTTAATATGAATAGTCTCTCTCGTAACCACCGTAGACGCTAATGCTAACTTCCGCTAGCAACAAGGCGTGAGTTGACATCAGACAAGCAGCGTAATTATCTACCCATCAGATATGACAGAAGCAAAACATAAAGCAAATCTTTAGCCAGGTATGTAGAGCAAAGTTCTGTGATGAGTACCAAAAAATTCTGTTCCTCATGGAAATAAAAACGCTTCAGCGCCCTTGCAAGCTAGCTCCAGCCCATTACTGCCACTGCTACTGAACGAAGTGAAGCCAACGGGGGGGGGGGGGGGGGGGGGGGTATCAAGAGCAACGTCTTCCTGCGGTGTCCGTGAGGGCGCACGGGGTTGGTTAGCGATCTTCCCAAGATATGTATATAAACACGTGTTTCTATGGTTCCTCCTACATCCATCGCAGCGGTGGGTGGGGTTTGAGCGGGTGATTTTGACCGACTTCCGGAAGGTTTGTTAAGATGAACGGCTCTCTACAGGGACTCGGCTCTCATGATTCACTTTGAAAACCCGTTCAAAAGATTTGATTCATTCGTGAACGTCACATCACTAGTCGGTGGGTCCGCACCATTTACAGACACTGGTTCACGTAGCAGTGTGGGGACTAGGTGGGTGTCTGGTTTTAAATAATGTTTCATTAGCCCCGCCCAGAGGTTCCAGAGGGAATAACAGCACTTTTTTCCCTTGTACAAGCTGTTTTAGTGTGGAAGTCCATACGTACTCTGATAAAAAAAAAAAAATCAATGTCATTTCCTAATCATGACTTTCAAGTATCTCATAATAATGAGACACTACCTCATTAAAATGAGATAGTGTCTCATAATTATGACTTAGCTATATCTTAATTATGAGATTCGAGATACTAGCTCATGAGATGTTTCCTGACTTAGCTACCAGTATCGGTATCGGTGCATCCCTAATGTATACACGTCTGTAGTCACTGCAGAGCTGACAGAAGCTATTGTGCTGTGCTTACAGCTCGCTATGTTTCTCCTCACAGTTATATGACTTAACTGTTGCTACATCAGTTAAAAATGCTTGCAGAACTTCAACAAATGGCTCAGACTTTTTGCTGCAGCTGTAAACACTGTTTTCTGTAATCATTAAGAGCTCAAAGTTAAACAAATTACAGCTAATCATGTAGCGTGGGCAGCAGCAGCTGCCTTGTAAGATGTCTTTGAGAGTGACATATGCAAATCACAGTTCTTCAGTTTAGAGGAGAGAATTTTGATTTTCTATAATGATTTCTGCCAAAAGTGTTTAACAACATGTAAAACAAACCCTGTTTACTTTTTTTAGATGATAAAGTGTAGTTAAACTGAGTTTCTACAAAGTTCATGCAGTCTTGCCAATACCTTTAACTATGTCAATCTTCATGAGAAGTGTGTGTTGTGTAATATCTCGTATTTCATGGATTTGTTCCCCTTTTTGTTTCTTAATACTGCTAATGTACCACAACTTCCTCAATATAGACAAATTTCCGAGGAAGAAACAAAAGACACATAGATAACGTGAAGAAGCACATGAAGAAATGTAGATTTCTTGGAAATACCATTAAAAATAACATAAAATCAAGGTCATGGTCAAGGTCACATTTATTTCTAAAGCACACTTATTATTGCTTCCGCAACCCAAAGTGCTGTACAACACAGAATATAAAATCACAAACAAGTATACTTGTGAGTCTGGTTGATAAAATATAGTAAATCTTTTAATGATTTTGTATCAGGACCTCATAAATACATGTTTATTTTTTTCATCAGTTTGTTGTGTGTCAACTCCTAACCTTTGTCACTTGTACAACCAACAGTTACTTTGATTTTCAATAAAATGCATTTATTGATTTTAGGTCCAGCAACAATTATATGGTATTTCTTCTGGACTTTCTTATCAGAGGTGCTACATCACAGCTGGTGATATTATTACTTGTAAATAACTACAGAATCTAATTATAACATTTCCTTGCAAAGCTGATTTTTGTAAAGATTTATAAAACTGCATGAACTGATTAGAAATTTTTAAGACTGGGTGTTTCTGGTGGTTCTTAGAATATCTAAAAATAGGATGGGAGGCAGATCTTTTAGTCATCAGTCTCCTCTCATGTGAACCAGTAGTGATGTGTGGTGTTTTTTCTTGGAATGCTGTGTTCTTTTACCCCCATGCATAACACCCCTTGTTATGCCAAAACCACTCAATTTTAGTTTCATCACTCCACAGCGCTTTTATTCAAAAATGGCTTGTCCAAATGTGTTTTACGATACATTGAGCACCTCTGTTTGTTCTTTGGGCAAAGAAAATCCTTCCTCTGCATCACTCTCACATTCAGCATCTCCTGCTGTAAAGTGCGCCAAATTGTTGACCGATGTACAGTGACATCAGAAAGATGATGTTGTAGGTCTTAGGTGCTGGTCTGTGTGTTGACTCTGACTGTTCTCACCGATGTTGTAGGTCTTAGGTGCTGGTCTGTGTGTTGACTCTGACTGTTCTCACCATTCTTTGCTTCTGTTGATCTGACATGTTTCTTGGTCTGCCACTTGGAGCCTTAACCTGAACTGTGCCTGCGGTCTTCCACTTCCTCAATATGTGCCTAACTGTGGAAACCGAAGCTGAAATCTCTGAGACAGCTTTCGGTATCTTTCCCCTAAACCGTGATGGTGAACAATTTTTGTTTTCAGGTCATGTGAGAGTTGTTCTGAGACCCCCACGTTGTTACTCTTCAGAGAATTTTCAAAGAGGAGGGAAACTTACAACTGGCCCCATTAAATACTCTTTTTCCTATTTGGATTCACCTGTGTATGGAGATCAAAGGTCACTGAGCTTACCAAACCAATTTTGAGTTCCAATAATTAGTTCTAAAGATTTTGGAATTAATTCAATGACAACAGTGCCCATATTTATGCACCTGCCAAATTTTGTTGAAACAATTATTGCACATTTTATGTAAATCCTACTAACTTTGTTTAATTTCTCAAATATCACTGTTTGTGTCTCCTTAACTGAAAATTTATCATAACAAAACAAAAAATTAAACAGGAAAAACATGGAGATTAACAAGGCTGCCCAAACGTTTGCATCCCACTTAACTGTATTTACTATTGTGTTTACATTGGTTTAATGTGTTTCAGCAACTTAACGCGGGAAAATACGTCCCTCATTTCTCTCCACCATTTCATTTGCTCACCACCTCTAAACCCACGTTTTCCACAAATAAAATACTCTCACCATGTTTTTGTTGTGGCAGTGTGAGCGTCCTGCCACTGTGACCCGATTGATCATGTGCCCTGGCTACTTGGCCAAGGGGATGTCCCTTTGGCTGACTGGATAGCGTGCATGACTCTCAACTGGGAGTCTGGGGATTGAATCCCGCCCGGGCCCTCGTTTCTCCACCTTGCCACATTGTGCTCCTTCATTCACTGTTGTATAAACTTTCATATTTCTGGACTTTTTCCGCAAGGCTTAACCCTAACCATGCCATCAGCTTCTGGAGGGTGCCGAGCCCTGCTGTGGGCCAGGTCCGACCCAGGTTTCAGGTCCTCCACCCCGCAGGGAATTAAAGACACACTGCCATCAGCTTTTGGAGGCTGCTGAGCCCTGCTGCAGGCCAGGTCCGACCCGGGTTTCAGCTCTCCCACCCCGCAGGGAATTAAACACACACAGCCATCAGCTGCTGGGCACGGCTGCTCCTCCACTCCACCAACTCCTGCTGGGCACGGCTGCTCCTCCACTCCACCAACTCCTGCTGGGCATGGCTGCTCCTCCACCCTGCCATCACCTGCTGGAGGCTGCTGCTCCCCCACCCCGCCATCACCAGCTGGAGGCTGCTGCTCCTCCACCCCGCCATCACCAGCTGGAGGCTGCTGCTCCTCCACCCCGCCATCACCAGCTGGAGGCTGCTGCTCCTCCACCCCGCCATCACCAGCTGGAGGCTGCTGCTCCCCCACCCCGCCATCACCAGCTGGAGGCTGCTGCTCCTCCACCCCGCCAACTCCTGCTGGGCATGGCTGCTCCTCCACCCCGCCAGCACCTGCCTGCTGGGCACGGCTGCTTCTCCACATTACCATCATCTGCTGGGCACGGCTGCTCCTCCACCCCGCCATCACCTGCTGGGCACGGCTGCTCCTCCACCCTGCCATCACCAGCTGGAGGCTGCTGCTCCTCCACCCCGTCATCACCTGCTGGGCACGGCTGCTGCTACTCCACCCCGCCATCACCTGCTGGGCACGGCTGCTCCTCCACCCTGCCATCACCAGCTGGAGGCTGCTGCTCCTCCACCCAGCCATCACCTGCTGGAGACTGCTGCTCCTCCACACCGCCATCAGCTGCCTGTGGTGCACCGCTGATGACCAGCCCAGGTCTCACCTCTCCCTGCCCGCCCTGGATGCACCTCCACCCACCCAGGCTGAAGCTTCCCCCTGCCCGCTGCACGTCCTGCCGGCCTCTGCCCGGTCCCCTCTCTCACCTGCATCACACCCAGGCTCATCAGGTTCCCCCATCCCCGCAGCCTTCTCCCACCCACACTCAAAAGCATCACACCCAGGATCAGGCTCCCCCAGCCAGCAGCCTTCTCCCACCCACACAGCCTCTCCAATGTCATCCACACCTCCAGGAAACCCACCCTCAGCATCACCACCCCCCAACACGCTCACCCTCACCCGGCTGCTACCTGGGACAGACCCGGGGAATGGACCATGGAGGACCAGGCCCACCACTCGAACCCACTATTAAGCACCCTCCCCTGGGTTAAAGACCCCAGTCCACGCCGGCTGGACCTCCAGCAGCCTGGTCATCCAAATCGAATTTCGTACGTCTGGTCATCCATTCCAGCTTCTGTGTGCTGACACTTAGAAAAAGTTCAACACTTCAATCAAATGGCAAATTTAGCCATTTGCCCTATGTTTGTCCATCAAATGGCGATTGCCAATTCCTCTACATTTGACTGCCAAATGGCACTACCCATATATTAGTCCATAAACTGGCAAATGATAGCTGTTGTGTATTTTTATTTATTCAATCCAGGCGTACCTCAAAGAAAGACCAACACACGTAAAGGGGTTAGAAATACCATTTATCAATAAACAGCAAAATTACTTTGCAAAGGGTGAGAGAATGACTACGTTTACATGCAGCCAATTTCCGGGTTATGATCGGGTTAAGGTCGGTATTCGGGTTTCTGAGTTGATCAGAATAACCCGTTTACAAGCATAAATAGAAATAGTTACCCCTAACTTGCATAACCCGATTTAAATGCGGACGTTGGGGTAGCGTCAAGACGTATGGACTACTTCCAGACGCAATATGCCTCATTTCCGGTTCTTCTTGTTCCGGTATCCATGAAAACAACATGTTTCCCAGTTCGGAAGAGATAGCGACCGCGTTTGTTTGCACTTTAGTTTCTTCGTCACTCCAACAAAGTGTGGTGCTGTGCCGCGACTCACCATTTTGCTCCCATCTTGTTGTTTACTTCCGGTGTTCTGGCGCATACAAGACGTCTCTCTACTCAAAAGACCAAGATTCCTTGTGAACAGAGCATGCGCAGAACACACGCTTTGATGGGGATATCCCGATATGCGTTTACACGACCAAACATTCGGGTTAGAAAAGGGTTACCCCAGGTGTAGTAACCGGGTTTTTAAAAACCCGGTTATGAGCATATCCGGGTTTTTGACGTGTTTACAAGGACCTACGGAACCGGGTTATTGTGAATATTCGGGTTTTAAAAGGGTTACTGGCCGCATGGAAATGCACTCAATGACACACACCGGAGTCAGAAGCCAATTTGCTCTCACACAGAGCCAAGGCTGGGGACTTTATTTGGGAGCACACACACCAAGTTAGAGATAAGTACATACACAAATTCTTCACAGACACTCAACTTTGGAGAAGAGTCTGCAGGCAGTCATAAACAACACATTGGTTTGGCTTGGAGCCTTCCCAGGACCTTCTAATCATAATAGGATGCACTGAGTGATGAACTCTGTTTCGAAAGAATACATAGGTGAAAATCAATTTTTACCTAACAATATTATATTATACTATATTATATTATACAATATTATTTATACTAACAATATACGTATATTTCCCCTACATTTGACCATCAAATGACAATTGTCAATTCCCCTACATTTGTTCACCAAATGGTAATTGCCAATTCCCCTATATTTGCCCATTAAATGGCAAAGTATTGCCAATTCCCCTTCAGTTGACCGCCAAATGGCAAATCATTGCCATCTGCCCTACATTTATCCATTAAATGTCAAATGTAGCCATTTGCCCTACATTTGTCCATCAAATGGCAAATATAGCCATTTTCCCTACATTCATCCACCAAATGGCAATTGCCAATTTCCCTACATTTGACTGTCAAATGGCAAATCATTGCCAATTCCGCTACATTTGCCCATCAAATGGCAAAGTCTTGACAATTCTCCTACACTTGTATGACAAATAACAATGCTTTGTCATTTTCTTTACATTTGTACAGGCAATGACAAAGTATTGTCATTTTCTTTAAATTTGTATGTAAAATGACAAATTTCTGCCAATTTGTTAAGCCAATGGCAAATAATTGCTACTTTACCTACATTTGTAGGGGAAATGTCAATCGTTTGCTAACATTACATTGGAAAAGGTCTAAGCGTAGTAAATGACTGCTAAGTGTGTATGAAAAACCAAACAGATTGTTTTCAAACACTGCTTTATTAGCAGGGAATAAAAATAAAACAAACCACACAACAACAAACAAAACCACAAAGTGGCATAAGTTCACAAACAACAAAAAACAGCAACAGGCTGCAATCTTAAGTAACTGACATTAAATTTTGGTGTCAAACACACCTACAAACACTTTTTTGATTTAAAACGGGGCAACTGCCTTGCCTGCTCCTTCTTCTTCTTGGCCGTGATTTTAAGAGGGCCCAGGACTACTTTCGGAAACTGACGCTGATGTGTGTAGGAAAACAGAAGCCATTAGTTGTTTCCAAATAGGAAAACAGAAAATGATCAAAAATATGAAATGACCAATGCTTACCAACACTGGCTTGTGGCTTCGTCTGGTTATTTTCTGTGTGCAATCATGCAAAAGATACATGAAAAAATTCAAGTTTAGAAATGACAATACAGCTCAATGACAGATTAATACTTTTTCAATTGTACTTACAGATGGCCCCATGTACGGCTCAGGCTCCTGTGGTTGTCCAGCCTTACAGTGGAACACAATAGTGATAAGGTCATCATCATCATCATCAGGATCAGGTCTGCAATTTCGACTGAAAGAACTCACCTCAGAAGGTTTCACTGGCAGCTGTGGGGCGGTGGGCTCCTGCTGCGCGCCTCTGACAGGTGTGCTTGTCTGGAGAAAGAACACATAATGCAATCGTCGTGAAGCTGTGTCGGAGGGTGACAGCGTAGGACAACCGAGGCCGGGTTCAGTTAAACAACGGCGACTGAAGGAACTCACAGCAAGAGGAGGAGGTTCCACCGGCAGCTCTGGGGTGGTGGGCTCCGGCTGGGTGCCTCTGACAGGTGTGCTTTGCTGGATAAAGAACAAATAATGCAATCGTCATAAAGCTGTGAGGGAGGGTCACAGCGCTCAACAACGCACATCCGTTCAGAGTGCGAATGAACTTACACCAGGATGGTCGTGGTCTCCTTCCTCCTCGGCAGACTCAGAGCTACCGCTCTCTTGGTAGCTCATGTGCCCTTCAGTCTCCGTTTCTGTGCTGCTGCTTCTGTCCCGCCGCCGCTGAGTCTTCCTCACCGGAGGGAGCTGATGAGTGAGGCCGGAGGTGTCCTCGGTTCTGGGATCTGTCCGGGACTCCAAGGACATGTCCAAAGGAGCCGGGTCCTCCTGGGTGTAAGTGGCCTGCTCAAACATTCCCCGCAAGGCAGCGCACTTTGCCGGGTCCAGGACGACGGCATAAAACGTGTCCGCCATTCGGACGTCATGGCACATGGTCGCCGAGATGAGTTCCCGGACCTGGGGTACGTGCCTTTCCTTTGCCTGAAGCCGTGAAGCAAAGAAGAGACGTATGAAAATGCAGTGAGTATTTTTGTCTTTAGTCCAGCAAAGAACTTGTTAGCTGGGGTTCTTTAAGAGCTGTTCTACACACAGTGCGACATAAAGAGTGACCCGTCAATGCCGGTAAACAACTCACACCGGTCCTCAGGTCGGTGAAGGTGGGGTTCCCCGAGAGCCCCATCTCCTCACACGCCGCCTGCATGTACCGGACAAGATTTTTGTTTGGCTGTGCCGTTGCCCCGAAGAAGAACAGGTCCCCTTCCGGCTTCAGCTGCCTTCTTATGGCCAGCCACCTCTCCATCCAGGAGAACTCGTCTGGATGGAAGAAGACCTGGGTGCAGCCAAAAAAACGATTGGTTTTGTGTTCCGCGATCTGCAGCAGAGGACACCTTGGCGTTAAACTTGCGAGAAACAAAGCTCAAAGCAAAGACAAAGGAGTGTTTTTCTACTCATGTTGATGACAAAGCCGGGGCTGTCGTCCTTGGCATTCTTGCGGGCATTCATCACCTCCGTCACAGTCATGTTGGCGATGACGCCCGTCCTGTGTCCGTAAATGGAGGCGATGAATGTCGCCAAGTACCAGAAAAAACCGGTAGCGGCCTTTATTGTCTGTGGGTTCGGTCTCGAGTCGTTCTGTGAAGATCAAACACAAGTGAGCTCTGTTTAACATCTCCGCTCGACAGAATCCGTCACCCATCGTTACATCCTCCAAAGCATAAACACCAATATCAACAATTCTTACCCAGCAGCTGAGGAATCTTGTCACGGCAGTGCTGCCGGCAGAGGTTGAGGTCGGCCACGGAGACGACACGCATCTGTTTGGCCTCCTTGACCTTCATCTGGTGCACACTCACGTCTCGGAGGAGAGGAGTGATGCACTGCAGGATGGCACGCATCACTGCCGTTATCTGTGCCCCCTTCAGCCGGCAATGAGGTGGCGGTGTTTCTTTAAAGTACCTTAGGAACAAATAAACATTCCTAAGGTAGAAGGTTATGGTGGTCACCTTCTTACCGCACCTCTTTAGTGACCAACCCACCTGAAGAGAACACAATAGAAATAGCTCAACACTTTTGTTTTTCTTTGTGATTTTGACTAACTGCAGGTGATGTACACTTACTCCATGACGCGCTCCGTCCGCGTCAGGAAGCTCCAGTCCCACAGGCGAAGGGCCCCCACCGCCATGAAATTGAGGAACCTCCTGATCCGCATTACCTTTGAGGCCACATTGTCGATCTGTTTTTTGGACTTGTGTATGCCTCGGAGGAAAGCCCGGTAGTCGTCCAGGTACTCTTCTGTGGAGAAATGTTCACATAGCAGTTAAGAAGTATGAATCCTTGGGAATAGCATTCATCAAGACGTGAGGTAAACAGACATATGAAAACTAACCCATTAGTGAGGAGAAGCCCGACAGCAGCGAGGCGGGGTTCTGGCGAGGCGTCTCCTTCCGTGGCGGCTGGGACGGCTTGGGGGACTCCTATGGTGGCGGGCTGCCACCGGTGTGGCGGGTTTTGCGCGTCTTCTTGGACGGCGGAGGAGAGTCTGGTCCTTCCCTCCGGCCAGAGGAGGGGGCCACGCTGCCGGCCAGTCCTTTCGCCGACTGACAAGCAGCAACCGGGGGCGTCTTTGGTTTGGATGGACGGTGGTGGTGATGGAGATGATGGTGGGGAGGGTGTTGGGGATAACTGAAAGTGTGCTGGTGGTGGTGATGGTGATTGGCGGGAGGGTGATGGTGATTGGCGGGAGGGTGATGGTGATTGGCGGGAGGGTGATGGTGATTGGCGGGAGGGTGGTGGTGATGGGTGGGAGGGTGGTCGTGATGGGCGGGAGGGTGGTGGTTAAGTGGAGGAGGGTGCAGACGAAGACGACGCCGGCGAGGAAGGTGGCGAGAAAGGAATGGCCACGCTTCTTCTGGCCTCTCGCTGACGAGTCCGTCCGGACAGCGGTTCTCCGGCCCGCTTGGAGGGCGGGCGTCTCCCAGCCGCGTGCAGACGTGATTGGCGGGAGGGAGGTGGTGATGGGTGGGAGGGTGGTAGTGAAGTGGAGGAGGGTGCAGACGAAGACGACGCCGGCGAGGAAGGTGGCGAGAAAGGAATGGCCACGCTTCTTCTGGCCTCTCGCTGACGAGTCCGTCCGGACCGCGGTTCTCCGGCCCGCTTGGAGGGCGGGCGTCTCCCAGCCGCGTGCGGACGTCCTCCCGGCCGCTGCTTTGGTCCACGGGAGGTGGACGGACGAACCTCAACCTCCTCCTCCGGTAGAGGGAGGTGTTTGGTTATTTTCTTTAAAAAAAAAAGAAAAGAAAAAGAATCAAAATGATTATTACATGTCAATGTCACTGTCCAGTTTATTAATATTCATTTCCAGCAGTCAGAGACAGCGCAAAGTGCTGTACACAGACCATCAGAAAAAATTAAATGATAAAACACGTGGTTTAAAGGAGCAACTTGATCACGTGCTTGCTGAGTATTATTTCGTGACTTAAATCGAATTTATAGGCATGTGTAACTCACAGTCCCAGCCCTCCTCTCGAACTTGGCCACCCTCCGGTGGTAGAGGCGGAAGGTCTTGCGCAGGTTGTCCAGCTGCCGCTTCACACCCTCGTATTTGCGCTGGAGGGTGTTGCAGCCCCGACAGCTGGCCTGCGGTTCTGCCTCCTCATCGGACCACATGTCAGGGTCGTCGTCCTCATCCTGGTCCAGCTGGCTCACCATGGGAGGGTGAGGGGCAGTGGCCCTGAGGTCTGCCAGCTGGCGGACGGTGACCCGTTTCTGGACCGACTGAACAGCCCAGTCCAGCAGCTCCTCGGTCAGCTCCAGGTGGCATGTCCCCAGGTGTCTGTCGCACCTGGATGACTGGTACCGGCAGCCAGAGACGGGGCAGGGCTCATACCGGTAGAACACCCGCTTGTTCGCCAGCTTCAAAAGAAGCTGACGCTCCCCGGGGTTGACCACCTTGTGGGATCTCTTGAGGTGGTGTGGCAGCGCCGCAAAAGGTCGGCCACAGATGGGGCAGTTGGCATATTTGGATGGCATGGTTACGGTTTGTTTTAACGATGTCAGTGTGTCTAAGGAAGGGAAATAGAAGAACATGTTAATTTTTGACCCTTGTGTGAAGCTACACAAAATCACAGAAGTGTCCTTGTCCAGTAAATGCTTTGTTCCACACCAAATCCTGTGTAAACACTGATGTGTGCTCATGTCAAGCGGTCATAAATGTAATAACACAGTGTAACAGCTAACCTGTTGAGCTTATTGCAAGGAACTACAACTTTAATATGGCAAAGACTACAAAATGACAACCTCTAGTGGCTAAAAACCTTTGCTTTGCTTTAAGAGAACTTCCTGCACAGCTTATTAAAAACTGCAAACACTTTTTGAAATGTTATGCATTGTATTAATTTATATTTATAAAACCTGTAGTTTATCTGTGTGTTGTGCTGCTCTTCTTGAGAAGAGTTAAGATGGCGCTCGCGCGGGTGCACGCTGCGAGCTGCTCGTCCTCTTTACGCAGTGGTACCTTTCTATTTACTGGCTTTTTTGGCATTTTATTGGCTTTTATGCATTTTTGTTGTCTCTGATGCTTTTTTTGAATGGTGTGGATCCTCTGCTGACTTACGATCGAGCCACGCTGCTGAGGCTTCGTCCTCCCGTTGATGTAGCGGGCTCCGCGAGCTGGGAACCTCACGGATGGTGCTGCTGGTTGGACTGCCCGTGTCCTCTCTCCCCCAAGCCATGATGTGTCTGCCCTCTGTCCGCCCCAGCTCGAGAAGGAAGCATCGGAGAAGACGGGGAAAGAGAGGTAGCCGGTGCGTGAGACGTCGGCCTGGATCCCTGAAGAAGCGGCTGGCCCGATTCGGCCCAGCTTCTGACCCTGTGGTTCCGAGATGTCTCCTGGATTACTCTGCGCCCTGCCCAGGGAACTTGGCCGGCTCTGAGGGTGAACTGGCACCGCGCCACGGCCGTTCGGCTCGAAGATCTCGCCAGACTGGGGTTTGCTGGGAGAATCTGCGCTCGGTTACGGGCACAGAGTTAAAGGAGACTGTGCTCGTGCGCAATCTCGGTGCTGCAACCCCGCCGCAGACCTGGTTTGGTCTGGTCAATGCCAGGTCTGTGCTGAATAGGGCCCGACCGATATGCTTTTTTTGGGACCGATACCGATATAAAACTTTTAACAAAGGCCGATAGCCGATATAATGGCCGATAAATCTCCCTCACAAAAAAATAAATACAAATGTTCTTAAGATTAAACCCTTCATTCTCTGCCATTTTGATGCTAACTTATTTCTATATTGCACACCAAAGAACTGTCTCAATAACTCACTAGGGTTTCCAAGTAATGCAAATAAGATTTATTTTGCTATCTCAAAAACAACAGAACACACAAACTACTACTGAAGATGAGCAGATGCTGCAGATTACATCACCGGATGGATCTTTAGTGAACTAGGCCCTCTTTTTCCATCTGTAATAAAATAATCAGCATAAAAGTACAGTTATATATCTGTTGATACCAAGCATAGGCGTCATTTTAACCGGGGACGCCGGGGACATGTCCCCGGCAAAATTTGTGATAGGCAGCTGTGTCCCCCCCACTTTCAAAAAAGCCTGCTGATGAGGATTTTTGTTTTACCAGCTCAGGTCTCATGGGGGGATTCAACACCCACACTTTTCCAGCTGTTTTGCTCACCTCCACACCAGTCTGGTTTCTTTATGTCGCACTCACTCTGTTTGCCTCATCTCCTTCTTCCTCTCCCTCTTCTGACAGCCGATGTCGAGTTTCCAGGAGAGCAGGAGAGGGAGGGACGGAAGAGCTCGACTGAATTCATATTTTTACATCTTGACATTAGCTGTACAAAGTCTGAGTTTGATAAAGTGAAGAACAACCATTTGCAGAGGTTTATAACAGGCGCGGCGCCAGGTTTTCATTTTTGGGTGGGCCACGGTAATTTTGGATGGACCTTAATAAGCAGTGACTTAAGTGAAGCAGGCAGGTCGCGCTAGAAAATTTCGTTTAAAAAGATGTCATAAATGTGTTCCCCGTCATTTTTATTTCTAAAATATGAAGTAAAAACTCCCAATTTAATTTTCATTCATTTGTCATTAATATGTAGTCTACACCCGTGCGTTAAGTGGACCAACTTCCAGTAAAAGCAAAGCTTCCAGCCCACCTCTCCAAATGCGTAAAATATGCACCACAGCCGTTAGGCGCCCCGCGCGCACCGTCAGCTATGTCAGCCCAGACAAGAGCAGAGCGAATAGAGAAAGAATAGAGGATAATTGTGTCTGGATGTGGATGGAGATTACATTTTACATCAGCCTGATCATCATTTAAATACGTAAACCATCACCTGTCTTCTAGTCCACGCTTTCAGCATTATTTTAATTGGTGTGTGTGTGTGTGTGTGTGCGTGTGTGTGTGTGTGTGTGTGTGTGTGTGTGTGTGTGTGTGTGTGTTCCACTTCAAACACTGGTCAAACCAACCAGACCAGCGTGTCCAGTAACATATTAATGTTACAATTAAACAGTTATATACAGCAATCCTTAAGTAAAATTTACTACTTTTTAATACTTTTTTACTACCTTCAGAATTTTTTTTAAAACCATCACAACACTAAATTGCAAGTGTTAATCAGCGACCTATTTACACATATTTTAACATATATAACATACAAAAAGAATAGACTTAGAGACTCACTGATGTTGACAACGTATTGCACATATTTATTTTACTTAGAAAATAAGCCAGGCACTTCTGTTCAGCGGTTCAGACAGTTGACCACGAGGCCTGAAATGATGCACAACGACCACTGAATATGACGTCATCATTATGTGACCGGATATGCTAAAGTAGGGCTGCTCGATTATGGCAAAAACAATAATCACGATTATTGTGACTGAAATTGAGATCTCGATTATTTAAGACGATTTTTCAATTTATGTAGATTTTTTTATTTATTTTTATTCAGTCATAAAACTGCTCAGGGCACAATCAGGGCAAAAATAAACAAGAAACAAGATGATCACTAAAATAACTCCTGATTCCCAGTATAAAAAGACCAATATACTTATAGCTCATAGTTTATGACCCAAGGGCTATAGACCTTGGTTTAACTCATTTAAGTCTATCCAGTACAGCCCCAAATACCAATATCTTGCAAATATTGACAACAAGAATTATACAGTGGCATTTATAACAAATACATGCAAATAAATTGATGTTCACAAAATGTTGCATAACATTTATTGAGTCGTGTCAAGGTGCTGTGGGAGAGTGCACTAGCACCGCGTCCTCAGAGAGATTAGTCATTATTTATCAGCGTGAGGAACTTATTTCTACCTTATTTATAAACTATTTATTTACAAGTCCATCAGTTAATGTAATAATTGTCCCAACCACAGCTGCACCCCCCACCCCCCAACCCGGTCTCACAGCAATCAGGGGCAAGCTGCACGTGTTTAGCACGCCGCACGCGCACATTTAGCCGTTTTTAGTGGCTCAGGAGCCCACAGGTACGGTGTGTGTGTCACTCACTCTGGTTACTCCAACAGGGAGCCGGCTCCGAGAGCTTTTTCTTTAGCGACCGACACATCACTACATCATTCCCTTTCCTAATGTCCTGAAGAACGGTCCGGAGCGCAGGCGGAGTGTTTAGCTAACCTGCAGGAAATGTCGTCGACAGTTATCCAGAAAGTAGCTAAGGGTTACCAGGGATGTTTCTGAGGTGTTCGCTAGGTACTTTTAAGATTTAAAAAGCCAAGAAGGGGGTCTGAAAAGCTGCTAGAAATAGCGTCAAAGTCGCCAAGTTGGCAACACTGTGGAGGAGCGCTTCATTTGCAACTCAGGGCAGCTCAAGTGGGAGGAGCAAATAATCGGCTTGTTTTATTTTTATAATCGTTCAAAACATTTCATTCGGAAAATATTTCTATGTCGATGTTCAGAATATGACACCTGATAGTCTGAAAAAAATAATACCTAACTTGGAAAAAATAATACCTCTGAGACCAAATTTAACACTTTTAATGGCCTTAAATTTGACTATTTTTATTTATCACTTTTTAATACTTTTTAAAACCCCGCGGACACCCTGCTTCATGTAGGCTAGGAACATTCCACCTGCCGTGGCCTGACCGCTTCTGCTCCACATAAACTTTGTGCGTAATCAAATGTCTCTACAGGTGCTTTCTGAGCTGAAGAGCTATTCTGCCTCAGACTGGATGCGTCATGCGTTAGAGACGGGAACAAGTGCTGTTCAGCCAAAGTTTCATAATTTCATAAAAAGGACATTTTTCCAGGTGACATATCCCTCAGAGAGACCGGGTTTCCAGTATCGCGTTTAAAGCGTGCCACAACCCGTGCACGCGCATTGGGTCCACAGCGCGCGTGTGAACAGGACTCGCGAGCGAAAATATACATGGCGAGAGGTCATTTGTGCACTGAGAGGGAGCAAACTGTGTCTGTGAGCGCACAAGGATGTGCACAAGTGACAAACCTGCGTGCGCGCGTTGCCAACGAGCACACGGCAGAGGAAAACGTGCGCGCGCGGCAGCCTCTCTGCGCGCTCGGCAGCCTCTGTGCGCGCTCGGTTTCTAATTCCGCTCGCTCGGCTGTGAGGAGTTTTGGCACTCTGGAGGTGTGGCCTGTGGCAGATCTTCCCTATCCTCTGATTGGTTAGTTTACCCCGCACTTTACTCTCTAGCTATCTATATAAAAAAATCTGATATTCAGCAATTGCTGGCATAGCTCAGCTGGGAGAGCGGGCGACTCTCACTCTGGAGGATCCAGGTTCGAGTCCGGCCAAGTAACATAGAGTTGATGTCATATTATTCTTTCCTAATTCCTGTGATATTATTTTACAGTTGTGACCGTTCAACTGTCATTAAATGTCCGAATGTTTGCTGGGCAGTGTTTTAAAAAGTGCACATAAGCTAGATGGTTTTAATCAGGTAAAATAGACTTGTGGGTGTAGGTATGTTCAAGTTTAAAAAGTTCTTGCCTCATTAATGTATTGTTTATTTTTTTCAGCATTTAATTGACAAATTATCCTTTCAAATAATTAATTGATGAGTTACATAATTGTCCATTTAGAATTGTTGAATGGACTGAGTCAAGTTTGGTGCACTTTATATATTTCAAAACATGTTTTTTATTATGCATATAAATAATTTTAATGTTAATTTATTGAAATATTTCTATTTCTTCATTACCTCACCCTTGTTTTGACAAAAACAAGACCTTGCTGGATAATATCACGGAGAAACTATTTGTTCACAGTACTTGGCTCAGTGAGGATCTGTATACCAAAGGAGGAGATGCTCAGAAATCTGTCTGCAGATTGTTACAACCCAGACTGGAATTGGTGGGCTGTAATAAGAAAGGAGACCAAACAGAGGAGTGGGGGGTTCAACAACTGATTTATTTAACCAAAGTAAGGATTTACTAAAGCAGATCAGTGCAGTCAAGAATTACTGGTGTTTGGGTAGTCCTGAACGTGTTGTGATGCCCCCACCGTCTCATTGGATTTTCATTTGTGTTTAATTGTGTTTTTCTTCTGTTGTAGGCAGCTCGTTAAGCAGCCTTGGAGGCACCTGGGCTCAGGGTGTGGTGCTGCCTACAAAGCCTTCTGTTTTTCTGCTTTCACTGGGTCTCTCCTGTGTGGTGGAGTGTCCTCACTGGCCATTTTCTGTTCATTAACTTGCTTTAGTAAATCCTTACTTTTGTTAAATAAATCAGTTGTTGAACCCCCACTCCTCTGTTTGGTCTCCTTTCTTATTACAGCCCACCACTTCCAGTCTGGGTTGTAACAATCTGCAGACAGATTTCTGAGTATCTCCTCCTTTACACAGATCCTCACTGAGCCATGTACTGTGAACAAATAGTTTCTCCATATTATCCAGCAAGGTTCCGTTTTTGTCAAAACAAGGGTGAGGTAATGAAAAAATAGAAATATTTCATTAAATTAACATTTAAATTATTTATATGCATCATTAAAATAAAAAAAAAAACATGTTTTGAAATATATAAAGTGCACCAAACTTTACTCAGTCCATTCAACAATTCTAAATGGACAATTATGTAACTCATCAATTAATTATTTGAAAGGATAATTTGTCAATTAAATACTGAAAAAAATAAACAATACATTAATGAGGCAAGAACTTCTCCTCTCTCTCTCTCTCTCTCTCTCTCTGGAAGCCCCACTCTAAGGGGGTTTGCAGTGTATTAGTGAGTCATATATTGTACAACCACAGTCATAAAGTTTTCAATCAGTAGTTTTATTTCAGTATGTATTTTTCCAGTATCACAAAAAATGTAATTTTATATGGTTAAAACCATCTAGCTTATGTGCACTTTTTAAAACACTGCCCAGCAAACATTCGGACGTTTAATGACAGTTGAACGGTCACAACTGTAAAATACCTGAAATTAAGAAAAATTAACATGACATCTACTGCATTTTCCTTGGCCGGACTCGAACCTGGATCCTCCAGAGTGAGAGTCACCCGCTCTCCCAGCTGAGCTATGCCAGCAACTACTGAATATCAGACTTTTTTATATAGATAGAGGGTAAAGTGCGGGGTAAACTAACCAATCAGAGGACAGAGAAGATCTGCCACAGGCCACGCCTCCAGAGTGCCAAAAGCCCTTACAGCCGAGCGAGCAGGAGTCAGAAACCGAGCGCGCAGAGAGGCTGCCGAGCGCGCACAGAGGCTGCCGCGCGCGCACGTTTTCCTCTGCCGTGTGCTCGTTGACAACGCGCGCACGCAGGTTTGTCACTTGTGCACATCCTTGTGCGCTCACAGACACAGTTTGCTCCCTCTCAGTGCACAAATGACCTCTCGCCATGTATATTTCCGCTCGCGAGTCCCGTTCACACGCGCGCTGCCATGTATATTTGCGCTCGCGAGTCCCGTTCACACGCGCGCTGTGGACCCAATGCGCGTGCACGGGTTGTGGCACGCTTTAAACGCCGTATTTCCAAACCGCTTCAGTGGGAGGAAATCTTATCGCATGCACCGTGGTTCTGCGCTGCGCTGCGAACCCCTCTACAGATCTTTAGCCCACTGTCCACCGTGGGTGCTCTGAGCCGCGCTGAACACAGTGTCCAGTATAAAGCTCTGATGTTCTGATGGGAATCAAGTTACCTCCGCGATGTGCGTTAACGATTAAAATGTCAGCTCATCCATGCGCATCAGTGTGTGTTGGGGTAATTCTTTCAAAACAACCAACATCCTTGAGTTTATCCATCAAAATAAACAGTCAAATGTAAAAATATGTAACCTGCCATTTAACTGTTTTGCCTTCTTGTGAAGATTGTTGCAAAGAGAAACAATTAAATTTGATTAACCCCAGAGCCACGCACACTGTGCTGTACTCCGTGACTGTAAATGAGGGGGCAAACGATCGGACCATTTTCTTTTCAACATGGTTTAATTTAAAGTTTCATTCAGTACAAACTTTAGTTACACCAATCTAATGAGACAGAGTCTGGATTTGTATTCTGAACAGTTTAAACATGTTTAAAACGGAGACGTGCATGTTGCGTCTAAAATTCGAACCTGCTCCGCTATTATGGAAATTAAACTAACAAGATGAATAACATGAACTTATTTTAGGCACAGACAACACCCCCCACTTTTGAAAAGTTTGCAACGCGCCTGGTCGCTGGTGTACGACAAGTTATCTTTCATTAGACGATAATCAATAAAACGATTTATATAAAATGGATCCAGAAGTTGTAGCCCGTCTCTGCCTTCAATTTTTGGTATTTTTCACCCTGTTGGTGGTTTTACTGAGCAGGTGTCCCTTTTGTCATACGTTTCTTTTTAAAACGCTGCGAGCACATGCGTGACGCGTCTACCCCGTCTCACAGTAGACCGGGTTGGAACTGTTCAGGTTTACGCAGACAATCTTTACATTTAGAATTAGCATACAGATGTAAAATTTATGCAGTAAAATATAAAGCATTTTATTTAAATATCCATTCATTATTTTACAAGCACAGAGAGCTGCATCAAATGGATGGAAGAGCCGCACGCGGCTCCAGAGCCGCGGGGTGCCGACCCCTGTGCTAGCCTACTTTATGTCCCCAGCAATTTTTAAACCCCACTCCAGTGTATGGTTATTGTCCCCAGCAATTCTGAAAACAAACTGACGCCCTTGATACCAAGACAAAGTAAAATACATTAAATGTGGCATTTTTATACTTAAAAGTTTAAAAAAATATCATGTAAATAAGTGATATCAGACATTGTGGCTCAAAACCAATGGCTCTGTTTTTGTTTGGTTCCCCAGCTGTTAAGGTTTTCTCATTTAGTATTCAAGTCTTTTTATTCCTTCCACTGAATTTTCTACTCCGTTTGTTGTCAGGTTTTTTTCTAGTTATTCTTCTTTCCCTTTTAGGATTCTTTCTTCTTTAAAAATATTTTCATTTATAGTTCCTCCTATGTTCCCCTGCTGTCCTCTGCTCCCACTCACAGCTCATCCTCATAACTAGTCCTCTGTCATCTCTCACTCCTCAGTGCATACGGTTAAGTTTCAGTCATACTCTGCTGATTTCAGCGTCCTAGCTACCTGATTTTATTTCTGTCACCTGATTTTTGGCATTAAAATACTTTTGAGTTTTACACTTTTGTGTTTTGATCCTTTCCAAAGCCGACAGTATTAGGGAAATAAAAATAACGTTAAATGAATAGTATGTGGTAATGTATAA
Organism: Nothobranchius furzeri; assembly: GCF_043380555.1. Classification (NCBI taxonomy): domain Eukaryota; kingdom Metazoa; phylum Chordata; class Actinopteri; order Cyprinodontiformes; family Nothobranchiidae; genus Nothobranchius; species Nothobranchius furzeri. The sequence continues at coordinate 30,841,485 of NC_091749.1, forward strand.
GCCTTATGTAAAATATAAGGCTGAAAAATACAATAGATTTATTCTATTGTAGAGAGGAATGTTTATTTTCTCGTATTACCGCCCCTACTCCTCTCCCAGCTATTTTTTCGCGAGCCGTGGGTGAACCGCGTGAGTTTGAAGACTGCTGAAGAAGAGCGGAGGAAATTGTCTGAGAATATTCCAGAATGTCTACCAGAAAAAGGCCAGTGTTACTTACTTACTGCCCTGCATGACTAAAGGGGAAGCAGTGTGAGCTCTGCATAGAGCGTAATGCTGCGGCAGTATTTATTTTATTTTTTCAGGTTAACTTTTCAATACGAGGCCACGAAGCACACAATAAACTTAGGAAGCATGTTGAGGGGAAACATACTTTTAGCATTGCTTATTTTACCGTTCAACTTACCACTGACACAACAAATATGCTTAAAACTGAAGACTTACCTCCTACTTCCTCATCACCGTCTCTCTCTGCTTGACTCTGCTGCTCCGCTACATGTGTGCTGTGACGGTGGCTCCAACCCCCCCCCCCCCCCCCCCCCCCCCACAGCCACCAACGTCTAGTGTCCGAGAACGCACGAATGAGATGGGCTTGCATAAAAAATTCCCAGACCACAACAAAATGCTGGTTGACTCACCTCTGGAGCCTCCAAAGAGCTTTGAAGAGTTCATCTCTGTTTTTCCCATTGCACTGAATGGGCAACCACCTACCAAAATTCAGCGGACTGATGCAGGCTTTAATGCAGATCGCTGTTTTTATGATAAGTGGAGGGCCACTCAGTTTTCAAAACGGGAACGTTACATGTTGTGTAAGTATTGATTAATAATCCACAGATTGGTTAAAAAATATTATGTTAGGCTAATATTATTATAACTATCTTAAATGGAATGTCTTGTGTTTTTTACAGCTAAATTTTACAGACATCCTCCTACCGTCTCCAAGGTAACAAAGTTGATCCAACGTGAGGGGTGGACAGCAAACTACCCACAGCCTGAAGATATTGTGGGCAAGTGGAAGCCGGCACCAAAATGTCAACTGAAGGAGGACCCGAGGATTTTAAAGAGGGTTGTGGATCAGAAATGGTCTGGGATCGCTATAAAAGATTTTGAGGACAAACGAGGACAAGGTGTGTGAACAAACTGATTTCTTCATTCCTCTAATCAAAGCTGATCACAATACAATGTCATTTATTTTTTTTTATCATATTTTCCCACAGGAGTTGTTGCCACCAGACGATTCGTGAGAGGATCTGTCATCTGCGATTATCACTGAGAGATCATTCCTGCAAAGCAAGGGAAGAAAATGATGCAGAACATTACAGATGACATGGGATATCTTTTTTTCTTCTCAACACTGGCTAATGAGAACCTGTGCATTGATGCACAGACATTTCCCTGCAAATGTCACCCTGACATGCAAACGTTTGGGAGGAAATTTATTCATTCAAGCAAAAACGCCAACATGAAGCCATGGCTCTGCTCTATGAAGTTTCAAGATGGAGAGAGACCTGTGATTTTGCTCATCGCCAAAAAAGACATCGAAATAAACAACGAACTGAAATTTGACTATGGTGTAAACCGGAAGTCGTTTCGGGGAGAAGGACTTGACTTGGAATGGCTGGATGATTGAAGCGACATAGTCAGCCTTTCACAAACGACCAATATGACTCATGTATGAAGATCTTACCTGTAAAGATAAATGTGATACTGCTGAAGATTTGTTGTATGATTGTCAATTAATCTGTTGTTATCAAAATAAAAATGGAGAGAACCAGTAATGAGCATTGATCATTTTGACTTTGGTTGCAATTATGGTAGTAACGTAAACCCTGATATTTACACCAAGCTCAATCTCTTAGTGAGCAGGGATATTTTGATAAAACAGTGGTTCTGTGTATTTGTAGATCCAGTGTTCCACTGAGCTGGGTGACAACTTTAAAAATGTGGAAAACATTGCAAAAAAGTATTTGATAGTGCAAATATCACCTAAATGCAATGAAGGGTAACTTCCCCAGGGCTGTAAATACTCAAGAATCCAACACAAAACTTCAAACTGCCTGTAGGGTTGTCCTGGTTAATGCTAACATAATGGGGCTGTTCTCACTGGAAAGCTGAGCTCTTGCTGAAAATGGGGAGATATAGGAAGGCTATAGCAAGAGCTTTGAAACAAGATATGACAACCTAGAGTTGGGGTTTGTGGCTGAAAAGGATTTGAATGTGCAAATTACTCCTGGATCCAACAAATGTTTACCTCACGTGTGCTGTAAATGTAAAAACTACCCACAATCCAATGCATGTTTTCCCTTAAAAATGAGAATGATATTAATGTCAACTTGTGGCAACCTAGCAGGCTGCTTAGAGTCTTATGTCAAAGTGAAAACACAAGTGCTTGAGTCGTCAAGTTGTCAATGACTTTGGCCTACGGGGACCAAGTTCAGGGTTCGATGAGACGCACAAAATCAGTCAGTGCAAGCATGCAGTTGTAGCAAGGAACTGGAGGTTATGATGATTAAATAGCTCTGATTAAGAGCTTTCAAACAAGATATGACACCCCATAGTTGGGTCGGGACTAATGTTCATTGTTCTTGTATTAATAAGGCACTGAAACTTTCCTCAAATGACATTTTGACCCGTGAATGGCCTTTTTAACACTCTAAATTCAGGACATTCTTGGCATATTTTGTCTCAAGCTTAGTATTGTAACGTGAGGAAGTATGGGGTTTCTGTGCCAAAGGTCGTATTTGCCCGGCTGGGTCAGAGCTGGGTCACGCAGCACCTTCACCCACAGATTAAGACCTAAGATGCCAGCAAGTCTGAAGGAATCCACAACATCACATCACCTGCTCTTCAGAAGAAGGACTTCAACCCACAGTCTAGTCATAATAAAACAGAGTCTTAAACTTTCTTCTTTATTTTATAAATGTTAAATAATCAGTTGATCACTTTGCTCATTATAAATGTATTTTAATCAAATGAATGATTGCTATGCTTTGGGTAATCATAATGAACTATAAGGAATCAGTACTTAATTAAATAATGTTTTTGAAGATGTTTAGCAATGACCTTCACACTTCCTCACACAGGTCCGTATCCACAGTAACTCAAAACACATTTGCTCTGACGCACAACAAGTTTGCTTTGGGAAGAGAAGTGGTTTTGGGTAATGAGTCAGAACGAGAGTAAGATCGGATGAGAGAGGAAGTGCAGAACGAACGCCACGGGGAAAGGAGCCCTGCCGGCTTCCTATTCTCCCTCCATGCTATTTCTGTCAAGCCAGACAGAATAGCAGAAATGCAACCGCTAACGCAGACTCGTCCCAGAGTCTTTTGATTTCTGAGTTAATTTAAACTTGAGAAAGCGCATCTGCCAAACGCTTCAGCAATGTGTACCGAGGTCAACTCTGGATTGGATCGTCAGCACACCTTCGTCTTCTCTGTCAGCCAAGGTGTCATCTAGAGAAACATCCTCCTGTGAGGTCCGGATCTAAAAGAGGGTCCTAAGTGCGGTGAGGCAGAACACAATAGATAGCGTTCTGATGCTGTTTTTCTAATAAGAACTAAAGTTTAACTGCAAAACATCATTTTTCACTCAGATCACCTTTTCTCTCCCTAAAGCAATCTCAGACACCTGCATGCACACATTCATAATTCCATCATTCTCAAATCTTAGCACATCCAACACAAGGTCTATTTGTGCAAGCTTAAGATATCAACTGTTAAAGATTGTCCAACAAGGTTGCCAATGTTGACTGTTTTTCCTATGATTGTCATTTCAAATCGTTAGTTTAAATTGAAGAATTAAAACTCTTAAAATTTAAACTTGTCTTTTCATTGAACTGAAACACAGACAAACGGATATGATCGTCAGTTTATCGATGAAAACAACCTTTGAGTCTTCTTAACTCTATAACATTTGGTTATTAATTTGTAAAAAATTAATAATCCAGATTATTATGTAGAATGGTTTATCTTTCATAAAAGAGCCAACAACCATTACGCTACAGTATCCTTTGAAAGGTCGTAATCTGTACTATTGTTTCATTGCATGTCGAAGGAGTTTAGCCATTCACAGACAGAGCTGCTGCAGGAAATTTAAGTTAGGCCTTTAGATGCCAGTCAGGACCAAGGTTCATTGTTTTTGTATTAATAAGGCACTGAAACTTTCCTAAAATGACATTTTGACCCGTGAATGGCCTTTTTAACACTCTCAATTCAGGGCATTCTTGGCATATTTTGTCTCAGGCTTGGTATCCTTTGAAAGGTCTTAATCTGTACTATTGTTTCATTGCATGTTGAAGGAGTTTAGCCATTCACAGACAGAGCTGCTGCAGGAAATGTATGGTAAATTAGGCCTTTAGATGCCAGTCTTCAGGCTTAGATGTGACCCACAAAATCAGTCAGTGCAAGCATGCA
>NC_091749.1:31165893-31288393 GCF_043380555.1 Nothobranchius furzeri
GAGGGGGGGGGGGGGGGGGGGGGGGGGGCAGTACAAGTAGAAGAGTGGTTAGTGGTCCGGCTCTGCCCCACCCAGAGGAAACATTCCAGACGGATTTAAAGAGTTAACTCTTCAAACAGTGAACATTCCCACTGGGGGCTCCCAACAAGAGACAGAGGGCTTGGTGGGGGTTGTTGGGTGCATGTCCATGGGGCAGCCGTGCCTCTGATTGGTGATCTTTCAATTCATTTTGCCCAGTGTGTCAGGGACTGTAAAAGAGAAAGAAGCCAAAGGGTCTGAATGGGAGGAGTTGGATGGGCGGGCCCACTGCTGATGGCAGAGACAGTTGTCTTTTTTATGTGTCTGAGTCCCAATGTGCACATCTGCTCCTCTCTGGCAGTTGGGAGCTTCTTGTGGTAGCTGCAGTCTCTTAACCTCTGTCAAACTGTGGTCTGGTCAAACTCAGCGCCTAATGGTGCTGTCTGCTCTCTTGTGATGGTTTTGACATCTGTACACACAACTTTAGCTTTCAAATCGAGTTAGGCTTCAGGGCTTCATCTAATAACCATTAGCTTAAGCTGTCATTTATTTTTTAAATAGTTCAGTTTACAAATATTTTAAAAATAACTCCAACTTTTGTTATTTTGCATATTATCTGAAAGGTTTTTGTCCCTCAAATATCTGTCCAAAAACCCAAAAGTGTGTTCTTTAGGCTATAAATGAGTTAAGTGAGGTCAGCTTTAAAATAAGGTAAAGGAAGTCTCAGATGTTACACCACATAGTTATTTATCCAACTAAAACAAACTGCAGAGGGACGGTGAAGAAAACCTTCATGATTGAGTTGGTAGAAGCACTTTTACAGCAATTACCTGAAGTAATCATCTTCTGTCTGACCTTATCAGACTCAGATTGCTGTAGAGGAATATTGGCCAATTCTTCATTAGTAAGTTGTTTTGGTTCAATGAGGTTTGCAGATATTTATTTCTGCATGGTTCTCCTACAACAGCATTGTGTTTGAGTTGAGGTCTGGACTTTGACTAGGTTATTGGATCATCTTGATCTGTTTCCCAGCCATTATGTATAGATTTGCTGATGTAATTGGGGCCATTGTCTTGTTTCATGATGTGGTTTGGTTCAAACTTCAGCTGTCAGACAGAAGACACATATTTGACGTTTAGACTACTTTGGCTAATGAAAGAGTTTGTACAACAGAAATATGCCAAATCCATCAGCTCTCTGTCATCATGCTAACATGAGGCATTTGTTATGAAATACCATGTTAAGCTTTTACCAAACGAACAAATGAATTTCAGTGCATTGTGGCCTAATTTATATTTTTAGAGGGCTGTGGATTTTTCTGGAAATCCTCCTGTACAGTTTTCCACAAATACTTCAATTACAAGTCTAGATAAACTACAAGGTCTGATCTTTGGTTGGGACATCCACCCTGGTGAAGAGTACCAACTTTGTTAAAATGTTGTCAAATATTCTATGTCTTTGAAGACTGATAGACTCTAAATTGTTTGGAAATGACTTTATGTCCTTTATCAGATTGGAGCACAGCAGCTTTTGCTTCTTTCATTATCGTCACCTTGTCTTTCTTTAAACATTGTGTTAACAAACATTCGATTGCTTCAGAGCAGGAAACTACAAACACTTCTCCTTTCATCGAGGGGCTGCCCAAAGTGAGTGACACCAGCTCTGTTGTTTTCTGATGTAGGTTCTTATACAAGCATGTGGAGTGAGGATCGCTGTTGGATAGAAATGGAAACAACACATGCTGTTGTTGTGAACAATGTAGTGATGCACTGATATGAAACTTTGGGTCAAAACTAATATCTGATATCAACATCGCAGTTAAGGCCGGTCATTGATATTTGCCTATTCATATATATATACCGTAAATCCTCTAATACAGGCCCGGGCCTGTATTTGACTTAAGCTCATCAAGCTCCAGGCCTTTATTGGAAGGAGGGCCAGTATTAGAGGCAGGCCTCTATTTCTATTTGAGCAAAATGAACTAATGGTTCGCTGGAGTTTTTGACAATTAAAATTGCGCCCACATTTTCAAAGTTAAACACATTTCTTTTAACAACGGTAGTTTCTGCTTCAGACATCCCCCCCCCCGCTTCAGCCCTCTCCCCCCTCCCCCTGCGCAGCGGCCGCAAACTCACTGATGCGCCTGCAGCCTCTCGGAGTTCCTGCTGCTCTAAACATTAAAATAATTATTTCATTTTCTGTTCCTCACTTCTGATTACCTTCAATGGTGTCTGTTTGTTGCAACCACCAGGTACAAAAACTAACTTGTTTTTATTTGACTATTTTTCTGTCCTGTCTGTTTATTATCTTCCTGCATCTCCTCTCAATCCTAAAGAGAAACTGCTACCTGGGTTCATATATATTCACCTCATGAGTTACCTTTGAACTGCAGTTCTAAAAGATCTACCGACTGCAAAAACAGCGGAGCGCTCGCTGTTTGGCGGCCGTATCAGTGATCGGTGCGTCGGAGGACAAGGTGATGCGCGCAGCGCCCCGCTCCACAGCATGCAGCGAAACGCATCAGGCGCAAATAAAAGACAGAAAACATTAAAGGAAATGAAATGACATGAACGATCGCGTGTTAAATTAGTTTTTGAGGTGGCGACACCTGATTGTTACTGTGGCCGTGCTCAGGAGGCAGATCTACCGACCGCGAAAACAGCGGAGCGCTCCCTGCTTGGCGGCCGCATCAGTGATCTGTGCGTCGGAGGACAAGTTGATGCGCCCTGCTCCACAGCAGCGATACACATCAGGCGCAAATAAAAGACAGAAAACATTAAAGGAAATGAACCGACATGAACGATCGCGTGTCAGTAACTACAGTCTGGCACAGCGTGTTGAATACCGGCCTGTATCAGAGGATTTACGGTGTGTGTATATATATATATATATATATATATATATATATATATATATATATATATATATATATATATTTGGCGTAGGGTCGCATTTTTCCCCTACATAGGCTTAGGCATGGCCATATGCCCATCTTATCCTCTGCGGGTGGTCTCATGCTTCCAAGCTCGGGTCCACTACCTGGGAGTCTGGGAGCTTGAATGTTATGTGCAGTATCTTAGCTGTTCCTAGGACTGCACTTTTCTGGACTGAGATGTCTGATGTTTTTCCTGGGGTCTGCATTAGTCACTCCTCCAGTCTGGGGGTTACTGCCCCGAGTGCCCCAATGACCACGGGCACCATGATGTCTCCACTCTCCAGACTCTATCTATCTATCTATCTGTCTGTCTGTCTGTCTGTCTGTCTGTCTGTCTGTCTGTCTGTCTGTCTGTCTGTCTGTCTGTCTGTCTGTCCGTCCGTCCGTCCGTCCGTCCGTCCGTCCGTCCGTCCGTCCGTCCGTCCGTCCGTCGTCATTATATGCACAAACTACACACTTTTATGCTTCTGAGATGATTATCATCACCCCTCTTGCCCTCTGAAACAAAAATTATTTGGAAAAAATATTGGTTGTTAAAATCAGCCCAGTTTTACTTATTGGACCAATGATATGTTAAAAAAAAGCCTAACATCAGCTGATACTGATATTGATGCCGACATATCGTGCATCCCTAGACCATTGTTATCAGTTGTTTTGTTTCAACTTATTTTCTGTTGTTGGTGTATTTGTGTATATTATTGTGAATAAATGTAAACACTAAGACTTTGTATTTTATTTATCTTTTAGAAAGGTTTTAAACATATCTGAGAGAAGCCAACACTGATGAGGGGTAGGCATCATTAGATTCCTCATGATTTCAGTACAATTCAGGCAGTTGCCATGCCTTTATAAAATAATTATTTATTAACCTTGATACATCTACCACCCCTGCCTCATCTGTGTGACCAACTGGTACTTCTAAAGCAACGTGTTTTAGTCACCTAAAATTAGGGATGGCTGATACTATCGGTCTATTATCGGAAATAAAATATATTATTGGAAAACATCTGTATTGGTTTTCAGTCTTTCTTTGAGACAACTCCGACATAACATACACATATTATTCATCAAACTCTTCAGCTACTGCTAATCTATCTCATTATGTAAAAATGACAGATCTGAGGTAAAGTTTTTGAGCTATTTTAGTTTATTTGTCACAACTTGTGAAGTAGAAACTTGCCCTCTGTAGTGAACATAAGTTGTCCTCACAGCACAGAGCTGTGTGTAGCTCGATAGTTAACAAACAACTAAAACAAAGCAAGAATCTTCACCCAAAGCTTGATTTTCTTATCTAAATATTAGGGATGTCCCGATACAACTTTTTCATTTCCGATACGATACCGATATTGCAGCCTTCAGTATTGACCAACACCGATATTAATCCAATACGATTTCAGCACAAATCATACATACTTTTACCTATTTCGTAGTGTGGAATGTATGAAAGCCTTGATCAAGAGATATTACTCAATCAGAGAACAAGAGCCAATAACAGTAAGTAAAAAAAAAAAAAATTACATATTTTGTAACCATTGGTTGCAAAAAATGTGAACCTTAACGTTCTGCTTATATCGGAGGTTGTTGATGCAGGTCGATATAATCCAATAGTGTTTTTGCGCCAATATCGAATGACTTTTGATATCGGAACGGGACATCTCTACTAAATATCTTTATGAATGTTTTATCACCGTAACGGTAATATACAGAACAAAATACAATACTAACTAATACACACCTTCAGCTGCTGTTGGAGACAAAGTAAATATGACACTTTTGCTGTTACTAAATTAAATTTAAGTAGTTGTCATTTTGCACTGATTATGTTTCAAATGTAGCATGCACGATAGTAGATATGAGATGTTAGAAACCTAAAATGTTTACGTATTTATTTTATTATGAGAGGGAGACACAGCATGTATTGGTTTATATCGGTATTGGAATTGAAAGATATTGGCCAGAGGCTAAAGAAGCGTTAAAACCTCCGATGAAAAAGGTTTTTGGATTTTCATGGCTCGGATTTTAAGAAAATCTGATGTTTTTGAGTAGTGCGGCAAAACGTAAACTACACTGAACAAAAAAGTAAATGCAACACTTTTGGTTTTGCCCCCATTTTTCATGAGCTGAACTCAATCATCTGAAAATGTTCTACATACACAAAAAACCAGTGACTCAAATATTGTTCTGAAATCTGTCTACATGTGTGTTAGTGAGCACTTTTCCTTTACCAAGATAATCCATCCCACCTCACAGGTGTGGCACATCAAGGGGCTGATTAGACAGCATGAATTGTGTACAGGTGTGCCTTTGACTGCCCACAATAAAAGGACAGGAGGGGCAGTTTTTGACAAAACACTGATCTCGCTCATCCTTCTTGATGTGTTTAAAATGTTATTGGCCCACTTATCTTTTGTCACTCCACACTTATTGAATCAGACAGAACTTGTATCTCTGGACATCGATCTGTTCCTCACAGTTCTGTCTTTTATTTTCAACATTGCTTTTTAAATGAGCATAAATAAATAGATTTGGAACATTTCTGTTTATATCTACATTGCGATGCATTGAAAACTATTTAATCCTCACTGATGTAAAAATGTTATCACATTCCTCCTATCAAGGACCAATCTGCAGCAGATTTATAAATACTGCACTTCTAATGTTTATGTTTAAAATGACCATGTCCATATAGTAGGGATTAATATTTAAGGTGGATATTGGTAATTGGCCTTTATTTGATTAGTGCCTTCTAAGGTTCTACACCCCCCAGGTGCTTTACAACACACCAGTCATTAAACGATAAACGACCCGCACTTGTATAGCGCCTCTCAGAGTAAGGAGTCCAAAGCACTTTACATTACAGTGTATCATTCATCCATTCACACACACATTCACACACTGATGGTGATGAGCTACAATGTAGCCACAGCTGCCCTGGGACACATTGACAAAGGTGAGGCTGCCGAGCACAGGCGCCTTTCGAGTCCCTCCGACCACCACCACCAGGCAAGCAGGGTGAAGTGTCTTGCCCAAGGACACAACAGCAGAAATCTCTGCTGGGATTGATCCTACAACCCTCTGATTACTGGACAACCCGCTGTACCTCCTGAGCTACTGCTGTCCTGAATGAAATCAGAATTGACCAGAATTGTTATTGGCAGGTCAAAGCAGTACAAAATCAAAAATCTATATCAGCCGTTGAACACAGAATCTATTCACCTCAAATGTTTTTGTGACCTGTGCACCATCTTAACAAGTTTCACATTTTATTCCTTTTTTCATTTTTTTTTTTGCCTTTGGACTTAAGATTTATTGTGTTAATATTAAATAATACTGATTGTGGCTAGTTACATTTCTATGTAAGTTTTGCTCTGCTATGAAAGGCAACTGATCAGTATGAACTGCAATGCAACAACCATTTTTTGTTAAAGCTGTCAGACTAAAGAAAGTTCATTAGTTAATTCTGTCGCCTCAGAAATGTGACTGAAAATTAAACACTTACATGTTCAACGTGTTCAAAGCAAGAAATCTAATTAATATGAGTTGTTTAAAGCTGAATCTGTCTCAGCTCCAAGTGTTTTATTATCTGTTACCCATTGTATATCTGGATTTTTACAACTAAATGACATAAGCACCAAAGCTAGAAAGGCAACTTTTACTTTGACGTGTTTGAATATGATTTCCATCTGGTTGCAATAAGTGTGGTTATGCTACCAGGAACTAAAGCAAGTCCACAGTGCATTACCCTTACAAGTCTTTTTCTAGTTCAACCTCTGCCATTATTTAATTCAGTTTATTTATCATTTAATCATTAACATGTAGTTTTTCACATTCAAAGTGCTAAATAAAATTTGAAAGCATTTCTTTTACTTTCATGATGTTTGAATGTAAAAAATGGTGTTAAAAGTAAAGCAACAACGGCAACTCTGCAAAATAATATAGCTTATTGTTTTTCGTGCCTCTTAACAATGCCCGAACACAGTATGGCTATAAATATACCGCTAATGTGGAAATTAAAAAAAAAAATAACTTAATGAAGTGGTTCTCTCATATTTGTCTGAAAACCTCAGCCAATAACACGGCTCAGTCAGAAACCAAGGATTGGACCATCAGGTTGTCTCTCACTGAACCACCGGATGTCTTCACTTTACAAGTTATGGGTGACACAGTCTATCTATTCAGTTTTGAGTTGTTGTTGTTGGAGGAGGGAATTTCCTGCGCTATCTGACCATCCATCTTACAGATAACTCATTCATACCTGATGCAACATAAACAGGCCTTTACATTTCAGACCTGATATGAAGCAAGCTATGCATCACTTTTTATAGGCATGCAAACAACAGTAAACTCTCAGGAGTTTACGCCCACAGCTGTAGGTTTCATCTCTTAAATAATTGTTCTGTTTAGAGGTCGAAAAGTAAAAGATTTTAGTGGATGTTTTAGACTTTTCTGAAAAGCCTCGGGTTGTGGGAGGAACTTTAAACAAAGCATGAGGTCTGAACAGGTTAAGACAGTAGGGCAGGTAACTCCTACCACATTATGGGAACTGCATTTTCTGAGAATGACGAGCATTATTACTGGTAGCCTGACTATTTCAAAAAATAAGATTGTTTACATTCAATACTGTTCATGTCCATGCTAAAGTTTCTCATTTTTAAGCTAAGCCTTGAATGTAGACTCGCCTCCGATGTAAACTGAGCCACTCAGCTCTACTGTTATTTGATCAGTTTGTAGTAAACCAGAGCCCCCCACCCCCCCACCCACACACACACACACACACACACACACACACACACACACACACACACACACCATTGCTGGTTTCGTCACCCTTTGCAACCACTCCCACTGAATGTATCTCAACACCTGCTCTTTAATGAAGTTGAGCAGCGTTAAGGGAAATAGCCAAACCAAACTGAGACATCCTCTTATGCATTCAGCAGCTGCACCCAAATATGGTCAAGGACATGTTGCACAAAGTCCCTCGCAGTTTTATAGTGGCTGATGACATTGCTATATGTACAGTGCACAGTGGTATAAACTAGTGTTTGCGTTGTGTGTTGCTGTGACCCTTGGCACAGAAAATGAGGCCCCGTTGTCCTTGTGGCCTCCTACATACTCTCCATTTACCTTGTTGATCTCCCTCTACAGCACCTCACGTGTCTAGTTTCTGAATTTGCTATAGAAAAGAATATGATGACTCATTTAATCCGTTAAAAACATCCCATGGCTTCTTCTTGCATCAAGTTCCATAAAGCTGAACTTTTCAAGCCTTTTTGTGTGCAGTAACTACATATTTTGTTGTTCCATGTTATTTTCATGAATGTAAACAAAGTTTCAGTTGAAAGGAAACAAAAACCTTATAAAACTCGGCAAGTATAGAGAAAAACAAAGCAGCAGCACCATTTTCACTAGATTACCTAGTCTATAACTATCTAAACAATTATTTGAATTGGAAATCAACTTGTGAAATTTGACACCGTCACGTTTCTCCTTTAACTTCCTTCTTCCCTTTAGGGAAGAAGGTCTTTCACTTTCTGTAGGTTTTGACATTTTAAAAGATCCATGAAACAATAACGGAGACTGAAGTCATTTTCAGAGTTTGGGTGTAGATGGTACTTTTTGCTGTTTGTGAGTGTAGATTTTTCAGAAAGCGGCTTCACAAAGCGTGATTGTGAAAGACTGGAGGCCATTGTTGTGCATCAGGAAAATCAAACAGGAACGTTTAAGATGATATCTGGCTTGTAATCACAACTTCTTCCCATTTGTAGCTGGTTTTTGCAGACACAACACATGTTCTCATTGTATTCTGGGCTGGGTTTCTGCCCTGTGGAAAGGGCCAGCGAGTGACGAGGCAAGGAGTGAGAGTTGTCTATTGTTATTGCTTCTCTTGGCTTTCTTCTGCTACTGCTTTGGCTCTACTCCAGGCTAGCATCAGGAGCCTGTAAGTGCTAACTGGGCCACTGTGTCAAGGCACTTGGGTAAACGCAGCAGCTGACTGGAAGCTGGCACAAGGCCACGCAGAGGAGAAGCAGTTGGAAGGAGTACAGAAGGCTTTCTTTTCACTCTGGCCTGCCCCGGTCACAGCCTGCTTTGTGCTGGCTGCCAAAATCTCATGTAGCTTTTAGTAGCATGTGGCCGTGCTGTTTATATTCAAACACAAGCTCAGTGTAATCATAGACTTGTAAGAGGGAGCGACCACCAGAGAAGAGAGGAAGGAAAAAAAAGCTGGCTCCAACCCAGGAAAGGCCACTTTACACTAACAGCTATGTGTTCACAGCTTAGCTTCCAATATTTTCACTCTTCATTCAGCCCGAAGCAGCTCACTTCCTGGATCACAATCACCACTAGAAGTGAACAGTAAGTGGTGTGTTTGTCATAAGTCTGTGGTCAGTAATCCCCAATGAGGCCCTGCTACAGCCGATGGTTAATCTACAATACTCTTCCTTCAAAGGTGAAATAAAAAGGCAAATGCACATAATGTGTTTATGTAAATATGTGCTAATGAAAAGCCACATTTCTGATTGTGTTTTTATTAATTAAACATTTCTAATATATGTCTTGCAAAAGGAGAGTTAATGTTTATTGATTTGAAATTGAAATGCTGATTTTCTTTTCAGGTGACAGGATTACCCCAGGTTTTGTCTGACCTGTTGCTCCTCTGGTTAATAGACAATCACACTGAATAGAACTATGAACCATGTTAACTTTAGTCAATAATTTCAAAAGCCACAGTAGTAAATGATTGAATAGTGACACAGAAAATTATTTTTTGGCAACAACGAGCACAGAGTATGCAGGTTATTTTACTTTGTATCCTAAAAAGAAATTAGTGCTGTTGGTCATTCTGCAGGTGTTGGTCTGTTTCTGTGTCTGTTACTAACCAAATGCGATATTTAAATGTAAGCATGATACAAACCTGTTTTACAATTGTTATCAATGTTAAATATGGTTTAATATTGCCTGAGTCAGACTAGGATGTCCCAGCCCCCAGAGGAGACGGCCTTGATTAGTCAGCCATCTGGTCAAACAAAGACGTCTCAGGTTCTCCTGTCCTATAAACATGATTAGAAAACCTACAGCATGCTTTCAGCACCTGCAGAATCCATGAGCAGCCTTTCATACCAAAAACTGTTTCCCAGTGAAATTCTGGCTTTTTTTCTCAGAATTCTGGCTTTTTTTTCTTCAGGATTATTAAAGTCAGAATTCTGAGATTAAAGTCAGAATGATCTTTCATTTTCAGTGGCCCTAATCATCTTCCGTACTGGAACCTCCTCAGCTTCTGTGTCAGAAAAGTGAATGATTTTTTAAACAAGTGCTTTATACTTGTTTGGTGTCTGAACGACCAATTTAGCTACTTTTTCATAAAAAATACAAGAATTCATCAATATTTCCTTACAGAACAAGAAGAAAGCTAGCTGTTCTCCTAACTGACTTTAGCGTATATCTGAAGTTGGAGACTCTCATCAGCTCAGGTCCCTGTCCTAGTCTGTGTCCAGTAGAGATGTAGCATCTTGTCCTTCGCTAGAGATGAGCTCCAGATGCGTGACGGCCTGCAACATCCGAGCCTGGGTCCCCGGGGGGTGCTGGCCTGTCAGAGGTGGAATGCCCCTGCACACTTAACGCTCGTTGAGAGGAAACAGATACCTCCAGGTTTGAGCTGAGAAACCTCTCCCCATCGATTAAACTCTACAGAAAGCTGTGAATTGTGCTTATGGTTTAAACATTTGATACTGGAGATTCAGAGAGACAGTCATAACAGTAACTTTCCACACAGAGGAAGTCCCCCCCACCCCTACGCTTCCTTATCCCGCTGCCTTGTCACTGACAAAGAAGTCATTTACCCATCTGACTCCAGGCTTTGTGACCTTTGTCATTTTATATGTAATTAAATGTGATGTGCTCATGTAGCAGTGAGCCTTTTTCTGTTGATTGTGACCGTATCGAGTTGCCAATGCTGGCAGTACACTGAGAATGTATATAAAGACCTATCGGGTCTGTGTGATGTCTCCAGCTGCCATTAGCATGGGGGTGAGGTGGACGTTTGCTCTTTGAAAGATGTGAGAAATGCAAGGTATTTTGACCAAAGTTTTAAACTGAACAATCGATCCATGTTAACTCTTTCACTATAGCGTCTGGATAAAAGCAGCAGTGATTTTGATCATCAAAATGTCATTTTATGATCAACTTCTCTGGATTTATGCACAAAGTACGCATTGGTATCATTGTGGAGCATGCACCTAGTTATACCAGTGATAATGATAATAATCACTGTACACCCAATGATACTACACAAGTGCTAATTTAGTGAGTTTACCCTTTTCACATCTCATAGTTGAAAAGTCTGGGTCTGCTCTGACCCTGAAACAGCAAAGCAAGAGGTTAGCGTACGGAGCGTTGCATTTGATGGCATGGGTGTGATGTACTAAAATGTTTGCTCTGCTTGTGAAAGGGTCTTTGAACCAATGAGTTTCAACTTCTGGCCACACCGCCCTATAAACGTTGCATTTGTGTGAGGCGGCGAAAGGGGCCATCTAGTGTAATGGGGGATGGGGCCTCTGCCTGTGGAATGTGGTGTCTTGGTGAAAGGGCTGGAGCTGAACAAATGCACAGTTTATTTGGCAAACCAGACTTACTGGTTACCAGCAGACATGTTTACTCAGGAGCTGAATATCAAGATCCACCTCTTTACTTTCAGACTGAAGTTAAATTTTTTGGTCACTCTGCGGTTTCGTCCACTGTGTGGTTGTAAAAATTAATGTTGGTCTGGGTATAGGTTTGTTATTTTCCCCCTTCTTTGTAGGTGTGTGTACCTGCTTATTTGTGTGAATGTATCTTCTATCTGCCCCCTCCCTCTTTCCTCCATCTTTCTGTTTCGGCTTTGTAATTGGAGTGATTAATGGAGGGAGGGGTGGTCTTGCCTCCAGGCCTGTTTTTCAGTGGCCTGTTTAGAGGTGCAGCACTGCTGAAGCCAGGGCAGGTAGCAACATGCTCTGCTCCTGGACATTTAGCCCCTGTCTCCGCCACTTTGTCTATTTCCTTTAAAGCCAAAAACCACTTCTAGCTGCAGACATGACTGGACACGGGCGTGTCTTTGGGTTTTCTTCCCTCTTCAGCCTAGCTGCCTCATCTCATGGGATAGCACACTTTCTGTGATGTTTCTAAATGATCCTTAATGAGAACACAGTCATTAGTGGGCCTGGTTGTAAGTGGAAACTGGACCATATGTTCCTGACTGGCAGTGAGATTTACTTCTTCTTTGTCACATATGGATCACGATTAGCCAGAGCCTTTGTTGATGGTAGCGTATGGCCAGCTCACCGCGAAATCCTTTACAGTCGTTAGCAGATAAAGGATGCCATCCGCTCAGTCCAGCTTCCCTTAACCCCCCTTTCCTGATGGACCGCGCTGATTCCTGGGGTCCCGCAGACAGATTAGGACCCTATTTGATTTGGATTAGTGATTTCTGACCCCCGTTATTCAAATTTGTAAGGCATGCTGAGAGGAAGCAGATTCACTTTCTTTGGGAGCATTAGCGTGATACGCAGATGAACTTTAACTATAGGTGACAAGACTTCTGTGGTGTGTGTGTGTGTGTGTGTGTGTGTGTGTGTGGTGGTAGTGGTGGTGGTGGTGGTGGGGGGGGGGGTAGCTATTGTTATGAAGTCTGCTTCAATTACAACTCTAATTTAACCTAAATAAATATTTGTTTCATTGATCTCTAGACTCCAGGCTTCATTAATCAGCAAGCATACTTGTGTACAAGGTTGTCTAGTGTTGGGCTGGTAGCAGCGAGCACTGCAGTGGCACGTTGGCCACACATATTTTTTTCAGGCTTTTTTCTTTTGTTGGTGTGAGAACAGACAATATTAGTTATTGCTGTGACCGCCCTTGTTGATTTATTTATTTTTTTTACAAATGCTATGGTAATGTTTTTGTGGGAAAGGCATTCAGGCAGCCTGCCTGAGTGAAACAAAGCTGGGGAACACGCTAATATATATTGAAAAATACATAATTTAGCATGAATAGGATTGTAATGGTGTATTTGTTTTAAGTGTGTTCCCTAAATGCAGCTTCTCTTTTTTGGATCCTTACGTCCATCCCAGCTGGCAGCAATCCAGATTTCTGCTGACGGCCATGATTGTGATTAAATTACTGCTGCTGTGTCTGTTTGAAAGATTTCCCTTGCTGAACTGTTTTGACAGGCAGCAATTTGGCTAAAAAAGATTAGTCCAAGAATGAGATGTTAAGAGTACCTGTGGGATGAGATGGCCTATCCTGTTATTTTGAGATCCTGTTTCTGGTGTACAGGAATGTTGGTGAATTTCCCTCAAGTCACCCTCCCTCTTGTGTCCATTCTGGCAGAGCTCACTCTGAGAACGCTACAACATTTGGTTAACTTTGATTTACTGCCTCTGGTTGCTATGGAGACCTAGCTTGTATGAGCATGAATTGTGTTTTCATTGAGGATAGGTGTGGCTGTTTACACTGTTTCTTGTGAATGACTGCAAGTAGATGGTTTCCTGTGGAAACCTTCACTCTGTTACTTAAAGTTAGGGTGTCTTGTTAGAGGGGATGGGGTTAGGTCACCCTGGGAGCTATGATCCTGCCCCCCCATCTCAATTTCCCTGGTGTGGTGGTAGATGGCTGAGGATGATGAGTATTGACGTGTGCTGTGAGATTACGTCCGGAGGGGGCAGGGGACTTCCCTGTGTTTGCACATCCAGGGCTATTGATTTGGGCTGCCTGTTCAATGACTATGGCCCAAGGGACTTGGTCTGTAGTGTGTAGCTGTGTAGGCTGGGACACACGAGGCCATGACAGTCGCTTGGGTTAGGAAGATAGGAGGGTTAGAGGTATGGCCAAGGGTTAACGGTATTCTTAGGTAGCAGAAATGCACTTGTCCTTTTGTTAGCCGTTGTTTAGCGCTCAGGCTACATTGATGGGCTATTCAGATTTAAAATTCTTCTCCATGGCTCAGATTACTTCTGGTGTCACCTGTTGTATCTGCTGCTAAAGTACATTAAAACAAATGGATGCAGGCTTTTAAAATAAGAGTTTGAGTTTAGTTAGTCAAATGATTTTGCTTACTTATTAAAAGATTCCTGTAGTGAGCCATAGATATGTCATCGTAGTGGCTGCTACAGAACTCCACCTATCCACCAACTGGCAAATCGCATGCTGCTTTTATTAAGAGCAAGCCTCTTGATCTAATAACAGCTGCGCTATCAAATTGGAAAAGTGCTGTCAACATCCTGAGCAATCAATGCCATCCACCCCCACTCCTCAAGCAGCAGCCATTAACCCCTCTTGTTCCAGCACGCCTGGCCTCAATAAAATGGTGGCTCTTCTCCAGACATCATTCAATAATGGCTGAGTAAAAAAACTCCTAGAAATGCATTAGCATTCATGTAGGAATGTGTTGAATACGCTGTCCTATGGAGTACTATTCCAAGAATCTCATGATGTTGAAGGTTTTTTGTTGAACACATTGTCAACATTTTGCAGCTTGCACTACTTTTCTGCCCACCAGTAGTTGTTGTGCGTTCAGTCTATTTAACGCTTTTTTCCAAAAACTCAAAAATTTCATAAATGTACAATTAGTTTCAGAGAAATGGGGTAAAATATTTTCATTCGTTGTTTATAAATCTGTTGCGTATAAATGTTTTAAATATTCTGTTTTTCACAAATAGAGTGGCCATAACGGTCTTTTACACACAAGAATAAACTTGACCTTCATTTTTATTACTGTGAAAAAAATGATTCGAGCATATATTTGAATCAGAGATGACAAAATGTATAGGTGCATTGGTAAAAATGTATGTTGTCCCACAGTTTTAGACTTGGACATTGATTTGCACAAATACAAATTAGCATGTTTACATTTTAGTGTTTTTCCCCTTCCACCCTCGTGATGCCCTGCCCATTTGTGATCATCCATGCTATTCCTATTTCCCTGATATGGCAGCGAGCCAGTTAGTCACGTATGGTCATAATATGATTAGGCCACCCACCGCCTGGCCAGTAAACCTGCTAAGAGCATGAGAGAGAAGGGGAAACAAAGGCTGCCTAAACAAACCAAAGCTTCTCTACATCCTTTTCCGAACATTCCACTCAGTCAGATTTTATCTCAGTCATGATTTCAGAGCTCCACAGTTAAATAAACACCTTGAGCCAATATTATAAATCTCCGTTTAGGCATTAGGATATGAAGGAAATCAAGAACATTTTCTTTGTTTGACAAAGATTTCCTGTCCTTATTTCACAGACAAAATATATAAAAAACACCTGATTTAGTTATATTTTTATCACAATGACTCCCTTCACCAAATTCTTTGAATCCCAATTTGACACACCTTCTTCTCATCTCCATGTAAGTCACGTAAGCACAGGGTTGGCTTTTTTTGGGGGGGGGGTAACAACACACTGCTGTTACACCTCTGAGCTGAAGGATGTAGTCGCAGAGCCCAAACAGTTGACATGTGTACGGCTCAATGGTTATGATGCTTAACAATTCAGAATGGTAGACCTCCATAAAACATAAAAAGGCACCAGATCCCACAAAGTAGAAAGCTGTATTTAAACCTGTTTAAGAAGAAGCTGCTTTTTTAAACAGGAAACCTGTGACCTAAACTCCGTAGTATTCTTTAACGTAGCTTCTTCTGGCTCTTGTGTTTATTTAGGCTAGTTTTTAACACTTAAATGTATACAGACATTATTTACTGGCAGCTTTAGGCTCCTAATAATTTGAGAGGGTTGTGACTAGGGCTGCAGCTATCGAATATTTTTGTAATCAAGTACTCTATCGAATATTTTACCGATTAATCGAGTACTCTAATAAATTACCCTTTTGTGTTTGTAAATCATTATATCAAATAGCATGTTATCAAATATGAAAGACCTCTTAAAATCAGAATCAGAAAGAATTTTATTGCCAGCGCTCCAGCGATCCAGAGCATAGGAACTTGACTCCACAGAACAGCCTGACCAAGATTACACACACACATATAGACAGGACAGATACAGGCAGACCGCGAGAGCAGCCATAACGGCGCTCATAGAGCAGCCATAACTAGCAGTTGCCAGTTATTCTTCAAGTTTTATTCTAAATTAGTTTTCTAAACTTCAGCACTTCAACTTTACTTCACAGTAAACAAATGCCTGTGCAAAAAATAAGTATACAACCTGAGCCGATTTTCCCCTCTACTAGCCTGGCAACCCAGAAAAAACTAGGAGGATAACTGTTGAAGTAGCGCAGCGAGCGGCTGCGGCCCAAACACCACCAGAACCTCTCACGGCGCATGCGTGAACATGGCTCACCAGCTGTTTCCCTATTAACACATGTCCGTTTTAATTTCTACACTTTTTTTTCTCCTCACGCAATAACAAGGGTTGTCAAGAAAGCCTGTTTGCCATGGTTATGTCAAATTATACTGATCACAAAACATTAATTTACTTTCTTTCGTTTTCCTCCGCCACTCATAAATACCTGTGTCCTGCAGCAATCCTGAGAGACAATAGACATCAATAACAACACAGTAAAAAGTCTGACGTGTTGTGTAAAAATTGCAATTTTTAGCACATTTTTAGGTCCGACGTGTTGCTACCAGATGCACAGTGTGAGCTGAAACTGAGTGCTACAAATGAAAAAGCCAAACAGCGTCCGCAGAATATATAGCGGACCTCCGAGTCTGCTTGAAGAAGTGACATTTACATGTGGATGTTTCCTGGTCAGGTGCTGCAGTATCGAGGAATATGGTGTCGTAGGCTAAATCCATTTTACAGTATTTACACTGGACTACGTTTTCCACCTTACGACGTGAAAAATGGTCCCACATCTTTGACATTTTCTGTCTTTTTCGCACTCCTGCGATGGACTGGCTCTGTCCAGGGTGCACCCCGCCTAATTGCCCATTGACTGCTGGAGATAGGCAACTGCCCCCCCCCCCCCCCCCCCCCCCCCGACAAGCGGGTTCAGAAAATGGATGGATGGATGTCTTTTTCGCACTCCACCGGGGTCCACGTTGTCAGTCATGGCTTAAGAGAAAGTTGTTACATTTTCTACTCGCGTGTGCATTCAGTGCAGTGTGTTTGTGCGTCCCTTATTTCGGTCCAGGTGAAACATGACCCCGGGCGATTGCAAAGCCATGAATTAATTAAACATGAATTAAACAAAGCCTTGAGGCAGAGAATTTGACTCGAGGCTTTTTTATACTCGAATTATTCGAGGTACTCGAGAAATCATTTCAGCCCTAGTTGTGACACGACTATAAAACTATTGTCAATGAATCTTGAAGCATCTTTTTACACCCTTCACCTCCTCTCTGTGACTTCTTGGTACTTTTAAAGCAAAGTTTTTTTAATGACCCAAAAGAAAGTTATTTCTACTTCTAATAGCCTTTTTTTAAACAAGTAAAAATATCTTTCAGGCAAAAAGAAAAATTAGTTTTACTGTACGGGTTTGAATGGTGAAAAATTATGGAAAAGCTCTGAGCATTTACAAAAACAGGTTGTTTCAGCTGTCCTGGTTGTGGTACCTCCACTGTGGTAGAAGTACACAATGCATAATGCAAAAATGTGGGGAGAAGCATCAACGTTTGAGCTCGTACCAGCATTTGAGTGTTAATACAGTTACACTAGAGTCTCAAACAGACAGCTTTCTTACACAGAAGAGGGACAGCTCTCTTGTGCTTAAAAGGTACACTTGGTCACCAGGGTTAGGGTGCATTGTTTCTACAGTTGGTACTCAGGCTCCATGCTAACTGCACACAGGTACTTGTGTTTTTTTAAAGGTGTCCGTTGTTTCACTGCAGATGGTTGTGTGCGGTTGGCATAACTGACAAGCCTCCAATAAAACAATTAAATGTGAAATGATCCAGTAAAATTATTCTAAATTATGTCAGACCTTCCAAGTCATGTACACGACTGTCATAAAGAGTGGAAATGTGTTTTGAGTCATTTTTAGGTGGAGAAATGGATGTAATGAGGGGCTGAGGTGAGTGATCATAAGGAGCAGTCTAAACACACCGGTAGCCCCTCTTAACTTAACAAGGAGCAACATAGTGTTAACATTCCTCAGCTGACCAGGGTATCAATTCAAGAGCCAACATGTCTGTTTCTGGTTAATGGCTCATGTTATAATTACTTTGTGTGAGTGTGTTTAAACTTGGTTGAGAAACAGGCCTGGGTTCTGTACAACCAACAATCAGTAGATTTAAACATTTTACTTCAAAAGTCTGAATTCAGATGGATGACACAGCTGGATTTTATGTTTTACAGTAAACCTTATGGGGCTAACTCCAACACAACTATTATCAGGGCCTTTTTTTTATTTGATGAAGGTTTTTGATTCGTTTTCAGAAGAAACCAATAAAAATGTTTAATGGACATCAAAACATTTCCACTAATGCACAGAATAGTTTCACGAAGGTGTTTTTTTTCTCTCCACATGTCAGCTAAGACTTATTGTCAAGAGATATAAGGCCACCTCTGTTTCCCTTTTGATAATTCACAAATGCCATTCAAAGGCACGTCTCAGTGTTATTACACACAATAAGTAGCAGAGCCAGAAAGTGTCAGCAGCACCTATAGAGCAGCGTGCTACAACACACCCCTCATCTTTCACATATACTTTCCAAGTAACTCAGTAACAGCAGATCAACTTCAGAACTTTCATTCCACCTCTAACATTTCTAACATCAGTGCAGAAGTAAAACGTCTTGGCCTCTTCTTGTAAGGATTGTGTGGAAAGGAGTCTGATCTCCTGAACGTTATGAGAGATGTACACGACCTAGACCAGGGGTGGGGAACCCTGGTCCATCAAGGGCCACTATCCAGCATATTTTAGTTTCAACCCTGCATCATCACACCTGATTTCGATCAGCAGGTGATTAACAAGCTTCTGTAGAGCTTGATGAGCTGCAGAACAGGTGAACCAACCACTGAATCAGAAGTGTTGGAGCAAAGACATGCAGGATACCGGCCCTCGAGGACCAGGGTTCTCCACTCCTGACCTAGACGAATCATGTTTGTTCTGGCTCGGAATAAAAAGATGTGTATGGTGGTCAGAACTAATGGGTGGTGGTTGGAGAGATCGGTGGTGCCTGTGTTCAGCAGCCTTGCTTCTGTCAGTGCGCCCCAGGGCAGCTGTGGCTACAATGTAGCTCATCACCACCAGTGTGGATGACTGATTGTGTTGTGAAGCGCCTTAGGGAGTTGTAAAACCCTAGAAGGTACTATACAAATACAGGCCATTTACCATATGCTTTCCTTTGTTGTGTTCCCTTTGGGATTCATTATTTTTAAATGACTCCTAAACCCACTATATTGCCTGATGTGAGAGCAAACTGACATAATCATTTCCAAAGTCCGTTTCGTTTCTAAATAAATGAGAAAATTACTTTTCCGCTAATAGCTGTAACTCTAGACAATGTCAAGTATAGCAATCTGTTAGAACAGGGGTAGGGAACCTATGGCTCACGAGCCGTATGTGGCTGCATATTAGGGCTGCAACAACGAATCGATAAATTCGATGAAAATCGATTACTAAAAGCGTTGGCAACGGATTGCGTCATCGATTCGTTGTGTCGCACAACTCTTCCAAAAGCGCCCCCTCTTCCTGCCCGCCATTGCGCGCAGACAGATCAGCGCGAGGGAGAGCCGGCAGTTGTTTGGAAGAGGAACATGGCAGAAGCAGCGAGAGTCAAAAAAGTGAAAGCTTTTTAAGTTTGGGAGCATTTTCAGTTAAATCAGGCGAAGACATGCGTTACCTGCAACGTTTAGGTCAGACTTAGCATGGCACGGGATGATGCAGCGTCTTAAACGCAAGCATGTCGGGATCATCAGCGAGGAAGGAGAGAACTCTGTGTCCGGGTAAATTAAAAACTTTTCAAAAGTGATTCATCCAAGTCCCGGATTATTACACAGGCTAGACATGCCCTAAGCTCATAAAAAAAAGAGTCTAAAGTCGTGAGCGCGACGCTTATTAGATGAGCGGGGGGGGACTCGCGCTGCTGCGAACCGGTTCCGCCCAAGGCCGGATTAACTGGGCAATTGCCCTGGGCCCACGAACTCTAAAGGGCCCAGGGCACGAGCAAAATACTGTATCTATAATTTCCCGCTTCATGAGGACTATGGTGACCGTACGTTCCGTTTTCCCCGGACATGTCCACTTTTCACTCTGTCCGGCGCGTCCGGACTCCGGGTTCTTGTATTGATGAAAATGTCCGGCTTTTCATCCAGGAGCAGGGATCGAATTATGGGGGAGCTGTATATCCTACACATCCGGGGAGCCGGAAAAAAGTTTTCTATATTATATCATTTTTGGACTCTTTTGAGCAGAGAGCGGCACAGCGCATTGCTGCGCAGCGATCCAGGCAGCTGCTTCCAGCGCACGGTCCATTCTCAAAGTGGCGCAACCAAAAAACTATAATTAGCACACGATCGTTCATGTCTGCACATGTTCTCTATTTTCGGTCTTATTTGTGCCTGCAGCGCTCTGCTACTGCGGAGCTCATCACCTGTGCTGCGGTGATTTCACCTGACACAGCATCGAAAACGCGCTCTGCGCTTTGCGGTCAGGAGATCCCTTTGATCTGCACAGAAGTAACTGATGAGGTGAAAAGGTAAGAATCCAGGCAGCAGTTTTTCTGGAGAGTTTAGAGGAGATGCAGGAAGATGAGAGACAGACAGGACAGGGAAATAGTTAAATAAAAACAAGAAAACAAAACAAAGTGTTGAAAAGTAAAATATAGGTAGATTTATGTCCACTACACGTTTTTACCTATAAAACAATAAGTTACACACATGTAATATTTATAAATTTGATACTATTCAGATCACCTTCAACACTCAGTCACACACCCAGGGCCGTTTCAAGACATTTTGGGGGCCAAGGCAAAATGCCCCCCCCCCCCCCGCCCCCCCCCATAACTGGGCTCCCCAGAAGCCTCTGTGTAATTCATACCCTCTCCAGTAGTGTTAGTTATACTGTGTTTATAAAAGCCCCTCATTACTGACATGTTCTAATATTATCAGATGAAAAACTAAATTATCAGACATGCTGTCTCATCTGCTTCTTTTCTAAACTTGCAGAAAGTAACAAAACCATTTGAAAGCCACTATTTGTGGATTCTCTGAAAGTTTCCATGGAGTGTGTGACAACTTATTTTTTCAGTCATTTTTGGAAATAGTGATAAATTTTGATTAATTCACAGCCTATGTTTAATTACATTTAAAAATTAGTTGTTTGACATCCCCAGTTATAATAAATGTCTACAGATGAGATCAAACAAAACAGATGAGAATTGCCCTTAAGCTGTTTAATTGGACCAAGCATTTTAGGTCACAGATAGGTGTAGCTTAGGGTCTCTGTCTATACACCTTATAAGACAATTTAGGTGATGGCATGTTGTTTTTCTGCTATTGAACTGTTTTCTAATAATGTTGTGTTAAATAAAGTGAAGGAAGGAGAGAAATAACGTTTCCCTAGCAGTTTTAAAAAATTTCCCCATGTAATCCGATTAATCGATTAATCGTGTCGAGACCCCATCCGATTCATCGATTATCCAAATAATCATTTGTTGCAGCCCTACTGCATATGGCTCTCAGATAATTCACAGAAACCACAGTGTTAAACATAAAGAACATTCTTGTGCATTTTAACATCCATCCATTTTCTACCGCACCTGTTTAAGCAACACATTCTCACTCCCAGCGCGTCAAAAACAAACGCTTGGTCAGCCACCCTCCGCGTCAAACCCCTGACCCCAAAAGTGTCCTTTTTCATCACTTATGTTTGAAAAGGGGGTTTTCTCCTTTCTGACTGCAGCGTAAAACTGACACGATGGGATGTCCGCTGCTGCGGCACCAAACCAGCTCATTTAACCGCACCTAAACCTTAACGTTTTGCTATTTATAACCTTCCCCTCACCCTCATGCTAACCTTAACCCTCTTGCTACCTAAAACGTTACTCTTACAGTAACCAAGCATTTGTGCATTCTGACTGTGAATTTTCAGATTTGCCATCCAGAACAAACCATCTGGCGAGGGGGAGGTTACAAATACCCTCTACTTCTAACCTGCACCTTGGTAGTTGAAATCTCCCCCTCACGTTGCCTAGTTCCAAACCCAACTAATTTTATGTGGGAAACAAACGCTTGGTCAGTGTTGCCAACTTAGCGACTTTGTCGCAGTTTCTAACGACTTTTCAGACCCCCTTAATGACTTTTTTTTTTCAAAAAAGCACCTAGCGACAAATCTGGCGACATTTCTGACCCCACTCAGCTACTTTGACTACAACTTTGTTGCCAACTTTACCTGCAGATTAGAGATGCATCTGAAGCGACAGGACCGTCCTTCCTTCCAGAGGATCAGAAAGAAAATGATCTGCGCATGTGTGTGCAGGCAGCGCCGCACTCGCACATGGCTTGACCAAGTTAGTCCATCCATCCATCCATCTTCTGAATCTGCTTTGTCCAATCAGTAACTTAACTGACCAAAATCATTATTCACTGGGAATTTTTATAGACAGGTACGGGAGGGAGGGGGGGGGGGGGGGGGGTGCCTATCTCCAGTGGTCAACGGGCAATCGGTGGGGTACACCCTGGACAGAGCCAGTCCATCGCAGGGCAACACAGAGACACACAGGACAAACAATCATGCACACACATACACACACCTAAGGACAATTTAGACAGACCAATTAACCTAACAGTCATGTCTTTGGACTGTGGGAGGAAGTCAGAGTTCCCGGAGAGAACCCACGCATGCACAGGGAGAACATGCAAACTCCATGCAGAAAGATCTCAGGCCGGGAAGCGAACCCAGGACCATCTTGCTGCAAGGCAACAGCTCTAACCACTGCGCCACTGTGCAGCCCACCAAGTTAGTCATTTATTAAAATTAAAAAATATATATTAGGTTTCATTACAGCGATCATCATCATGTTGGTTATCTGCAGTTAGCATAATGGTTAAAGTGTCTGGTCTGGGGGTCTTCCAGAGACCTCCAGAAGCCCCGAATCACAGTCCTGACCTTTAGATCCACCCCTGAGCACCTGGCCTAGGTTAAAATCAGGACCTGGGGTCTGGGGGTCCTCCAGAGACCTCCAAAAGACCTGCATCATGGTTCTGACCTGTATATTTGCCCCTGAGCACCTGCCCTGGGTCAAAATTAGGACCTGGAGTCCTTTTACCAAAGCTGTTCATTTAATGTTTAGCCTCTGAGTCGATGTTTGTAGAAACATAAGAATGTTTTTATGGCTGCTTTGACAACAATACTAGAATTCAATTGACATATAACATTAGCTAAAGTAGTGTCATGTGTCACATACTCATCATAGGATTTAATATGAATATTCAGTGTGTAACTTTACTTTGAATAAAATTCATTTGCTATCTCGCCTTTGTATGTTATATTGAGACAGTGATGGTAAACCATAAAGAGAGTGTATCCTTAATGGGAATCTCACTGGGTTGGAATTTAACTGGTATCTAAAAAGAGAGGATGGAGCAGGAATCCAAAGGTTGACATTGACTGGATGCTAGTTTACTGGACAGTAGTACTCAGTTACGTTTGACCTTTGTTCTTCATTGATGTCGGAACACCTTGACCCCTGCTCTCCCATAACAGAGAGCCCCTCAGGGAAGTAGATTTGTATGTGTGTGTAAGCGTGCATGAGGTTTGTGTATAAACACTTTTGTGTTCCCTTAACATTTCTAAGTCCAGTGAACCTGCGGCTACTCGCTTCACTCTTGTAGTCAAATGTGGAACTGGTGTGCAGTTGGCCATCGAGATGTTGTGTGCCTGCTTTTTTGTACAGCACTTTAGTCAACGCTCATGCTGTGATGTAAATATGGTATGATATAATATGTGCCCTTGCCTTTACTGATAAGAATTTTGTGAATGGAGATCAATTGGTAGTAGTAGTAGTAGTAGTAGTTAAAGGTATAGGTCATAGTTAAAGATGCATCCGTAAGTGTTGGCTCACTTGGGAAGGTTGCTGGATGAAGTGAAACTATTTGGTCATATTGACCTGCATTATAATTATTATAAAGCAGACCTTGCCTCGTGTCTGTGGTGGTGGATGGCTGATCATTTGGGTTTGTTTTGAAGCCAGTAAACCTGGGCATCTTGTCTCAGAGTCAACCATAAACTCCTCTGTCCCACAGGTTGTCTTAAACATGGTCCTTCAACAGGTCAGTAATCTCAAACGCAGCAGCAATTCAACAATGTCAAGGTTGAAAAAAGAGAAAATAATCAACAAGTTGTAATGGTCCGGTTTAAGTCCAGAGCTTTCAGTATTTTACTACTTTGTATTTGATGAAATTTTAAACATTAAAGAGCAGGAGAAACCATTTTTGACATATTGCTTTTTAAATTTATCAATCACTCTGAGTTTAACATGCAAGCTGAACGTGAAAATTGTCTCCTACACCTATCTCCTGCATTAACGTCTGATAGAATGTAGACAGTGAAACTCTAGGATTTGACAAGCTGACAGATCTACGTCACACTGTCACTGAACAGTCATGGACTCACCCATCTTCAATCAATCAATCAAAGCTTTGTTTGACTCGCAACGAGGAAGGCTGTTGTTGGTTTAGCGTCCAGGAAACAGCAGAGAAAGTCTCGGCTGGTAGAAGCTAATCGTTAGCATCAGCAACTCCACCACACAGCAGAAGTTCTTCAGGTTTGTGTTATTTATGGATATAAAAACATTGATTTTGCAAAGTTAATGGAGTTCAGCCAATCAGAGGCGATTGACTTCTCTGTCCTCAAACAGGCACATCTGAGCTTATTTTCCCCAGAGAACGACATACACAGCATTCATATCTACTAGAGATGTCACGAGCGCGCTGGTGAGGTGAGCGGAGGCGAGGATCCAAACGCAGGTGAAGAAGGCAGGCAGACAGGAATGGCTTAGGAAGGTTTTAATAAAGAACACGCTGGACATAGAAACAATGATCCGACAAGACAAAAAGGACTGATAGGGTTTAAATACAGGAGGAGCTGGGACCTTGGGTGATTGGGAGACGAGAGGCTGGTGGAAGCAATTAACATGGACACAGGACTGAACAGAATGGGGAGACAGGACAGAGTGTGACAAGAGACCACTGTAAATGTATTAAATATGAGTGAAGTTGACCTTTAAAGCAAGTTTTTAGTAATTGCTGAATCATAAAATGGCCTTCTAGGATTCTTCAACCCCCCAAGGCACTGTACAACACCATCAGACATTCACCTACACACACACACACACACACACACGCACACATGCACACACACACACACACACACACACACACACACACACACACACACACACACACACACATTCACACGCTGGTAGGGATGAGCTACATTGTAACCATGGCTGCCCTTGGTTGCACTGACACAATTTTAAAGGCCATGGGTAGTCATAAAAAACTCTTTGAATTTAGCTAGTTTTTATCCAGGGCATTCACTCCCAACAACATCCCTGTTAGTAAAAACAAACAGAACACTTAAAAAATCAGAAGGAAAATTCCTCATAAGTTAAAGTTTTCTAGCTGGAGTGTTCCTCAGATTTCACACACTCTGCATCAGAGTCAGGAACGTGCATGTTAAAGGGATTTGAAGTTATTGTTTATTCCTTCCCAGAGAAGGGGAATCTCGGAGCATACCTATGTAAAATGTGAATTATCTTCTGTCACAATCATTTATAATGTTTAAAGTTTAACAGAAGTGGTCAAGTTGTGAGCAAAGGTCTTTAGGGCCTCCGAACAGAGTCTACCTTCTCATGGTCAACCTCGTTTCATTTTATATTGACAACGATGGATTTTTTTTTATCTGAAATAGTTTTTTTTTCTACCTAAGTTGTATTTACGTTTATATGAACATAAATCAATAAACACAAAATAAAAGTTTTGTCCTTAGATTGTGAACTCCTGGCTTTATTAAATGTGTATCTTGACCAGTTGTCCCGCATTTTCAAAGTTTTAGAAATTCAGAAAATGGCCTGAAACGTCGACTTTAGTTAGTAACCCTGAAACCCACGTTTTGCAGCTGGTATGCAGGTTGATGGCTGATGAATATTTGTTTAGGGAGCACAAATGTTGACAACAGTTACACACACGAGAGTGAGAGGGTGAAAATGACTCTCTCTCAGAGGCCTTGACAACCTTTGCCCTCCTGGCTCTTGTTTCAGGCTCTGTAATTGCCACTGACCAATGGGCTCCTGGTTGAAACTAGACCCTGCGCTGCAGCTATTAACGTCCCTCTCCAAAAGGATCTTGTTTTGATTCCTGATGCTTTTATAGGTTTTGTCTTTAGGAGACATTCCTGGTCGGCACATACCGTGCACTCTTTTCTGCCCTTATTTTCCTTCCTTCCCGTCTTGTGGGGCCATTGCGCCCCCCTTCCTGCACTCACAAACATGCACACATTTGTGATTAGCCTCTGCACATGTGTGTGTGTATGTGTGTGTGTGTGCGTGTGCATGCTCATACAGATGCAAGCCAAGGCAACTGACCAGCCCGCCCTCCCCAGCCCCTCCTGACAGCTAGTTACACTCTATGAACTTGGCCACCCGTCACTGCTGCGTTAAGATTGAAGGATGGGGGGGCCCGTGTATCCAGCTGGGTCTGAAGACACAGATGGGGGCAGGGCAAGCCCAGATGCAGATGGTTTAGGTCAAATGGAGATGTTTGAGGATGAAGGGGGAAGGGATTTACGAGATCAGGAGCACAATAACTCCAGGAGTTACTCTTTCAACCACTGGCTAAACACATTCTGGAAGTTTGGACACACATTAGTTTAAAAGAGTTTTTATTACAAGCTTTTATTTGGGTTTTTTGCTTAACCGTTTACACTTTGTTTTTTAGGTCAGCACATACCTAATAGAATCTTTGCTAATAAAAACAAGAGCAACCAACGCATGTTGTTGTTTATTTTGTTATAGCTTAATTAAAATTAATGCACATGAGATGCATTGCTGAATGTTAAAACGGTATGTGTGCGTGTGTATATGTATGTATGTATATATATATAATAATTCTGTCCATATATAATCCATAATTATATATATATATATATATATATATATATATATATATATATAATTGTTTATTCTTATAGATCTTATATTTTATGCGGTCATCATTCAGGGCTGTTTCAATCCTCTGACGTTATTTCTTTATGATGACGTCTTGTGTCTTCGATGTGTTGTAGAATGGAAATACTGGTTGGGCAGATGAAGCTGACAGCAGCAGAGGAAGAGGAGAAGCCTCCAGAGATTTTGCTAAGGTAAAATTCTTAAAATTATAATCTCTAGATGTTCATAGAATTATTAAAAAAATGAACAAATGTTTAAAAGCAAACATTTACACAGTTTTAGCATTAATGATTATGACACTTAGACAAGTAACTGATTTCTAAAGATATTTTACTGCCATAAAATTTTAATCTATGTTTCCTTCATCCATTCAATTTCTACCACTTATCTGGGGTCGGGTCACGGGGGCAGCAGCCTAAGCAGGGAGGCTCAGACACCCCTTTCCCCAGCTACTTGGACCAGCTCCTCCAGGATAATCCCAAGGCGTTCCCTGGCCAGCTGAGAGACATAGTCCCTCCAGCATGCCCTGGGTCTTCCTTTAGGTCATCTCCTGGTTGGGCATGCCTGAAAACCCTCACCAGGGTTCAATTCAATTCAAGTTTATTTATATATCCTCATACTAACCAAGCATGCACCGACAGTGGAGAGGAAAACTCCCTTTTAACAGGAAGAAACCTCCAGAGGATCTCGGCTCAGTATAAGCAGCCATCCGCCATGACTCACTGGAGATTGAGGAATCAGCAGATACACACACACACACACACACACACACACACACACACACACACACACACACACACATACAGACACACCTCTACAAACACATACACATCCGTACACACACACACACACAACATATATATACCAAGTAGTGCTTCTATGATTACATTGTGATTTCTTAGTAAATATTCTATTTCGTTAGCGATAAACTTTATTGTATTTATGCTAGTGAATCTATAACTAATTCAGCAGGTAAGCTAGTAGTAGCACATTCAATATCAAAGAAAGTAAAAAGTTATTATCAGGAGAGGGAGAATGTTTAAGTGGTTAGCAAGTGTGTGCCGATGGCCCCCTCCATGAGGCTACCACAGCTCAGCAGACGAAAGTGGGTGGACTTTGTCTCCTTCTAAATGTCACTTTAAAGTTGTTTTCTGACAAGAGAGGATAGTGACAAATAAGGCCAAATTCAAACCTAACAAGTATTTGATTTTTCTTACAGCTGTATGAGCTGGACAACGATCCCAAAAGGAAGGAATTTTTGGATGATCTCTTCACCTTTATGCAGAAGCGAGGTATGCATACCCTACAGGGATTAAACAGCACATTATGCAGCAGCAGCCACTTTCACATCAATCAATTTAATACACACTCAAAATGTAAAGGGTCTTTTGGACTTGCATGAGTATTTAAAAAGTCCTCAACAAAAGGAGGAAGGCTGGAGCACTAACTAGGGCTGAAACGAATCATCGAATGTTTCGAATGGTGCGATTCATTAAATTCCACGATTCATTTTTTACTGATTCGAAGCTTTGGTAAATGTGCGCTCCACAGTCTGAACACCTTTTACTGGAGCAGCATGTGGTAATCTAGGTGCTGTTGGGGATAATCGAGAAACCAGCAAAGACAGAAACCATTGTAAAAGGCAGACACGGTCCAAAGTTTGAGATCAAGAGTTTAAATATGAGCAGAATTGCTAATGCTAAGCTAGCGGGTAGCATTCTCACGAGCAAGTGTGGTTCTGAAAAAACGTGATGGTTGTGAAAAGCTAAAAGCGGAAGATAAATCCCCATCATCCCATGTATTTATGGATCTCTGCAGCGGTGTGGGGCAGAGCTTCTGTAGCTACCGTCTGGTTGTTGCTACGAGTGTTCCATCCACAGCAGAAACTGTGGCAAGCTGCTGTAGCATATAATTCACTAACACTTTATTATTGCAATACAGTTTAGACTAGATTATGTTGCCAATCCATACAAAATAAAATAAATGTACCACAAGTACATTGTTACAAGTAGAAATTAAATGTTAGCATTTCTAGTAGCTTACTACTGAACACGTTAATGAAATAATTTAATTCTACTCATTGTATGTGAATATATTTAGACTAGGATGAGGTCAATACAAACTAGACAACACCAATTTATTATATATTATTGAGTCTTTTATAATTTCTATTTTCATATTTTAACCAGCAGACCATAATCTTGTTTCACTTGAAACATCGTCAAATAGAATACTCGATTAATCGATGGAAGATTCGATAGAATACTCGAATACTAAAATATTCGATAGCTGCAGCCCTAATGCTAACGTTTTGAAACTTATTTGGTCTTCATCAGAATAACAAGACCAGTATCTTATTTGCACCCATAAAACTTTTTTCTCACTTTGAATGCTCCAGCCTTTCTCCTTTTTTGATTTGTGGGGTTAGGGTTATGGTTGTTCACTGGCTGCTGAGCCTTGATTAGTGAGTGGATGACGTGCAGAAGGTCCTGCTTTATTTTTAGTCCTGCAATCATTTTTGTGAAAAAATAAAAACTTTTGGAAAAGGACAGTAACAGTTTAAAAATGATTCAAAGCACAAAGGTCCTCAAAGAATTCTGAAAAGCTACCCAAACCCAAGATCACTTCAAAAGATTGGCTGCTTAACCCTCTGGA
The DNA here is from genome assembly GCF_043380555.1 of Nothobranchius furzeri. Classification (NCBI taxonomy): domain Eukaryota; kingdom Metazoa; phylum Chordata; class Actinopteri; order Cyprinodontiformes; family Nothobranchiidae; genus Nothobranchius; species Nothobranchius furzeri. Next base: position 31,195,594 of record NC_091749.1, read on the forward strand.
GACAGGCGTTGCAGATTTGCAACGTTAAAACCTACCTACCCAGTTACTCCACATACGTATTTCATGAGCACTTTTTAACTCAGAAGTACCCCTGAAGGACTTAGTTGTTCGTCCGTTTATCAAAACTTATTTTGAGCCTGAGAGGGTTAAAAGCCATTATATCTGTGGAACACTGAAAACCCCTTTGATAATTATTGTTTCTGATTATAATCATTCACACCGTTTTTAATGCAGACTGAACATGAACACCTATCTCCTGCATTAGCTTCTTGTAAAAAATAGATGGTGAAACTCCAGGACTTGAACAGCCTAACAGATCTATGCCACACTGCCGCATAACAGTCGTGGACTCACCCATCTTGATTTTCAACAGGGAAGTCTGTTGTTCCAGGAAACAGCAGAGAAAGTTTCAGCTATTAGAAGCTAACTGTTAGCATTAGCAAATCCACCACTCAGCAGAACTCCTTCAGGCTTGTGGTATTTGTGGAGATAACACATCAACATTGCAGAGCGAACGGAGTCAGTGGAAGAGTGGCACGACTGTTATCCAATCTGAGACTCCTGCCGTGTTTGCCACTCTCTCCTAAAGCTGACTTCTGTGTTGATACAGGCGCTTCTGGGCTCAACACCCCCCCCCCCCCCCCCCCCCCCCCCCGAGCACGACTTACGATTCTGTCTAGAAACCAATGCAAATGTATTGATTAAACAGTTGTTCAACTCCTTTAAATAAAGCTAAATGCAGTGCTCCTCATGTTAGAACACCAATGAAATGGTTTTGTGTACTTCGTCCTTGGGTTTCTTGGTCATTGGCTAAAGATGCTAAAAGAAAATAACACAGCATCCTCTTCCTAGAAGTAATTTCCTGTCTTATAGCAAGAATGGGATGCTTCATTTCTCATATTTGATTACAGACAAACCGGTGTCAGGTTTGCTGCACAAAGTGACAGCTTAGCATTAGAACACCTGAGATCATTGGGGATAATCTTCAAATTCTGTGGTTTGGAACATCAAACGTTTATACTAGTTTGACATGTTTTCTTCCTGAGAAGAGTGTTGTGTCAATGATCAACTCTAAAAACATCCGGTAACTCACACCACACCGGTTAACAAATCCTTTACTAATTCCCCTCCCTTCCCTGGAGTAAAACCCTTAAGGTGTCAGGAGGTGAGATCTGCCTGAGTTGATCTTCCCTTACTGGAGCCAAGTAGCTGTGGCAGTAGCCTAGCTTATTAAGTAGACTGTGAGGTTTGTAGTGAAGCTCAGATAGTCTTCTGCTGCTTTTACAGTCTTCCATGCTCCTCAGACCCAATGTACTGATGCCTCTTGGTTTCATCTTTCACAAATGCAACTAAATTATGTATCTGGGTTGAGCAATACCAGCAGAAATGAATCAGGATAGCTGCAAAAAAACCAAGAAACTACAATGAAATCTGATTGTGTCTATGGGTGTGGTTCTTGCATCTCAGGCTGGTGATGTAATTTATATGTAATGTGGAGTTGCAGTCTGGCTGTTGTTGATTTGTTTGCCAATATTTCTATGTATTGGTCCTTGACCCTTGACATGTGTGTATTTTCATACAGTATATATGCTGAACTCAGATCTACAAGTTAGAGTGGATGTGATGATTCTTGATTCAAACTCAGACTAAGGATGGTCAAAATGTAAGTTTTCCAATAAATATTTATCAGTTCAACAAATGATGATGCACGATTAGACTTTTTGTGGGCCTTACACACATAATCCACCTGTCACAATTCACCAGTTCTTCATCAGTTTGTGGAAATGGGCCACAAGAGGTCCTCCTTTGACGATGTCATTGGCTAATTGATGTGTCAATCAACAGAATGATGTGCTGCAAGTGGCTTATGCTACACAAGTAAGAATAGAGGGCAAAACTTTTGAACTTTGCCGATAGTTGAAGTATGTAGGACTTTTGGATTAACTCTGTTATTGGACACTTGTGAATGTTAAAAGACCATTTTTGTTTGAGTTGGCTTTATTCTGACAGTAATATAGAATGGTGAGTTAGACATTTTTGATTTCCCAGTGGTTTGACTAAAGCATTTACTGCGTCCACAGTTATGGTTGAATTCTTGATTTCCAAATATTACTGGAATCACAAGAATTCTAGCTTTCTAATGATAATACGTATATGTCCATAAAAAATGTGTAGCAAACAGACACATTTGATCTGAAAGTGTGTAAAAAAAATTTAAAATATCTTTAAAAACTATCGTGAATGGCTCAGCCTGTCAGCAATGACATAGCTATAAAATCACCCAATCGCCCAGCCTTAGCTCAGACCTGTTTTTCTGCTAATAGCTTAATTCTTCTAAAAAATTTCCCATAGTTCCAATATATCCAGTTTGACTATATGAGTCACTGGGGACTGCTGTGTTGCTGCAACCCATTTCAGCTAAAAAGAACCCTATTAGAAAGTGAAATAACAAAGTTTAGAGATTCTTTTTCTGATACATATCAGTGTGTCCTCTCCTCAGTCAATGGTAGCAGCGCAGTAGTAATCTGAGCATCTGAGTTATTATTCCCTCTGAGTCAGCCATTTACATTTACATTTACATCAACTTAAATTAGTGTTGTAGTTGCTGGAGTCAACGTTAAGTATGGGCATTTAAAGCATAAATACCATCACTAGGAATTCAGCTGTATATATATTTGTTAGAACTTTAGACTTTTATATGAAGAGGCCGACGATAAATCAGATTACAAATAGGAACAGAAACAAATCAATGCAAAATATTGCTCAAGCTGTGAAAAGCTCACCTTGCTAATAGCCTACTTTAATATGTTTTGTCCTGCCCATGTAAAATACGTAATATACTTTGTAATAAAACAACTAGATTTACTTTTAAAAACTTTACATTGTAGAGTTTTAGCAACCAAGATTCAGGAACGTTTTATGACTAAGTAATCTGCAGTGATTTTATTTCAGATAGATAGATAGATAGATAGATAGATAGATGATAGATAGATAGATAGATAGATAGATAGATAGATAGATAGATAGATAGATAGATAGATAGATAGATAGATAGATAGATAGATAGATAGATAGATAGATAGATGATAGATAGATAGATAGATAGATATGGCCCAATGATTCTTAAAGGTTGAATATGGATCACAAACACCAAAGCGACATCTAGTGTGTAGAGGTTGTAGTTGCAACAATAGAACAAGTTTTCCAGTTGTTGGGATACCAGGTTTGCTGCAGATACGTGAAATCTTTTATCTGTTGTCAGCTTCGCCTAAACTCACTCTGGTTTTAGATATTTTATGGTCGCTCCTCTTCTGAGAAGGATAACAACATCTTCTGGGTTCAGAAGCAGCTGCTTGACTTACCGAGTCCGCCATTTCCACAGTGCCAACCTCGCTGTGCCGATCAGACTGTTTACAGGGTATCGGCGGGTCCTTAAAAAGTCTTAAATTTACTTTTCAAATTTAAGGCCTTGAAAATCCTTCAAAATGACAAATAATCCTTAAATACGGTTTCCAGAGGTCTTAAATCACCAAAGACCCAATAAACTAGATTATTTTATTTCTATGACATTTTCGTGAATTTCTAGTTAGTGTTCAGCATTTTTTGTGTACGATGTTGTCGTAAGCAGAACTGTTCACGTTCAGTTGGTTGTGAAAGGGGGCTATTTTTAGATGAGCACAAGCTCCCACTAGCACATAAGCTAGTGGAAGCTTGCGCCATGGGGAAGTGCAAGTTTAATGGTAAATGGATAGTTAATCCCACGTTTGCGATGTGGCTAGCACCGGTTCCAGGCAATAGCTGAAAATTATACCAGAAATTAAATTAAAAAAATAGCTTAAATTTGGTCAAAGTGGCCTTAAAAAAGGTCTTTAAAAGTCTTACATTTGGCTCCCTTAAACCTGCAGTTACCCTGTGTTTAGCGAGCCGCAATGGTGCCCTCTATTGGCTGGTAGATGTAAACATAAACCCAGAGTCGTGCCCATCAAAATAAATATTTGGTTATTTTTTATAATTAAAATATAGCTTTGAAAGAAAATAATGTACCTTCATTCTGCACACCTCTAAACACTTTATGAAGGGATTATTAAAAAATTAAATTGTTCCATATTCAGCCTTTAACCCTTATATAACCCTTTAATTTTCTAATGTTTTTTTCCCTTTTTTGAGCCCAAAAAATTTAACTAAGATCATATAAGGGTTGAACTGTTCTGTCAGATCCTTTGATGTGAATAGCCATCAGCCACCAACACATCCTAAATTAGCTCATTGTCAGTAAAATCTACAGCATTATAGTCACGTTTTTTAGTTTTTTTTTTATAGATCTATTAGTCTTTAATGTTCAGTTGCTGATGTACAGCCAACGAATACAGTTGGATGTGAATGAATATCCAAAATGATTGGACATATAACAACCTACATAACTACAACTTGCGTCTTATATTGTCGCATCTCGATGGTTTACATTTGAGGTCTGTTTTTTTAACAAGCATACTTATTTTACAGTATCCCATAAAGTTTGACCAAATACAGAAGCCACAATCTAACAAAAATAATTACGCAATAACAAAAACCAAAACAGAAAAATTGAAAGCCATTACAAGATGAATTAAAGTGACAGTGTGTAGTTTCCCTGGCGATAGGGGGCAGTACACCTAAATCACTGCAAGCAAGCATGCTTTTTGTGTTCAAATAGGACCTTACCAATGGATGGTCATTAGGGTCAAAATCCCCGGGAGTGCAACCTCCAGCAAAATAACAAGAACATCAGACTCCCTTTCATCACTGGCAATGAGTGAAGAGGTAAATGTGTAAAGGAACCATGTTTATTAATGGTCAAAGATTTGTAACCATTTGTTACAAATTAGTAAATGCATTTTGTCCTCACAGGCTTCATTTGAAGGAAATATGGCATCCAATATGGCATCGCCCAGAGACTTAGACCCGCTCCCATGTATTTTAGAACAGATTTTTATGGTTATACGTAGGGCTGGGGCCGGTAAACGATTATTTTTAAAACGATTATTCTGACGAATATTTTATAGAATGGTCGACTAGACGATTAATCTAATGATTATTTTTCTATTGCACAATTAATAAAACCAGAAAATCTCAAATAAATTCCTCAAAAAAATTGATAAATGGGTACTGTAAGAGAATAAATACTACAGGCCTTCCATTTTGTATAACACTGCTTTTATTTTGTTGCGGCGGTTTGTGTTCTGGTTACATGTAGATCTTGGGAGTGCAGGCTGCTGCCTGAGAGGTGGTTGAAGGTGGAGTGTCTCCATGCTGCTTTGTTTTGGTCACTTATGTGCGTGAGGCGAGTGGTGTTACGACCCTTCCTGGGGAGTTTGGCTCGTGTGCAGAAAGGAAGGGACAATAACGTGGTATTTAAAAGTTAAAATGATTATCAGGTTTATTTAACAACAACAAAAACAAATCTTTCCATCCACAGGTTGGGAATAATAAAACTAATTCTGCCTGTGGGGAATTAAAACAAAAGCACAAATAACTAGGGATGTCCCACTGGGCAAAGGTTACCAGGTTCTGGACCAAAATAAGGATCTCCAAAGGTCCAAACTGAAAACTGGGTGGTTAAACCAAACTCAAGGTGATGTTTTAAACTAAACCGAAAACCCACAACACTCTAAATGTAATAAAAGGGAGATCTACACGACAAAAAAAAGAAGAACTCTAAATCAAAACGTAACGGCTTATCCAAACGCAAGAAGCTCTTAGCGAAAATGCTAACATTAGCTTTACCAACGTTAAGTTCAAGTTACCAAGTTTAAATAAACCAATAATACCCAGCAAACAGAAAAGCACGGAGGGGAGATTGCTACCACAAAAACAGCTCTCCTAATGTCTGAAAGAAGCTCCTTTATGAAGGAAGAAATGCTCCCGGTGATTTTCTACATCTGCGGTAGAGACGAAGCAGCGCATTTGACCCCGGAAGTTGTTGTCCGTTGCCGGGAGACGAAGGCGGGCAAAACAGGAAAGGAATCTAGTCGCGGACGGACATTGTTCTGGGTCTTCGGTATTTGGCTGAGATTTTAGTGAAGGCGGAGAAGAGGGCGAACTAGAGGAAAAGAGGCAGATTCCTCCTCTATATACAAACTCCTGGGGATGCAACAAGTGGGCGTCGACTACCGGATCTGACGTCGACAAATTTTTAGAATCGAGCCGTCGACATCATTGACACTTTGCTACAGCTCTAGTTATACGTTATGAAACCACCAATATTTTTCAACAACCTGGCATCTTTTAAGTAATTTGCTACAACATTTCAATGGATATTTCTAGAGATTAATGGTAAAAGCTACACATTGTCACTTTAAGTTGTAACACAAAGAAATAAGCAACAGTGCAACAACTTCATCTACAACGGAAGTAATAACAAAACAGAAGTACCAAGGAAGTGACAGGGTTTGTGTCAAGGTGTTATCCCAACAGAATCTGTGTCCTCCCTAACAGAGATGTGTATTTTTGTTTCAGTCTAAACGTTATGGCGATGTGAAACAATCAGAACAGATGTTATTATTATTATAGGACATCTGGGAATGAACACAGAGCTGTTTAATTGTTAAGAACATTAAATATGAATTGTTGACGTGGATAGAGTTTACTCAGACATGATGATTCTAATAGGGAAATGTTGTCAGGCTGTTGAAATTATCGTGTGATGACACTTGAGAACAATAAATGCATTGTTTTCTGTAGTCACCACTCATCTTTATTTTTTTCACAAACAACATTATTCTTTGTGTAGTTGGTCAAAATTAAGTAGAGCTGTAGAAAATAATCTAATAATCGATGCATTGAAATGCTGGCATAAACGATTATGAATTGTTGAAGAAGCTCACCGTTATCGATTATAGTGGTGATTTTTTTATTTTTTTATTTTTTTATTTTGCCGTGGCACCGGCAGTTCCACTTTTTCAGAGATGGACGTGTCCTCCACATACCGAGTAGCATGGACGTAATTTTGGGGGGGGACAGGGGGGACATGTCCCCCCCACTTTTTCCAAAGTCAAGTTTTGACCCCTGCACTTTTTACCATCCAAAAGCAATATTACTTTATATTAAATTGACACTGGTTGAGCTCTAGAACCAAGCAGAAAACAACCGTTTGTGTTGAAGCCTGTTTCCCATTAGAATATACTGTAAAGATACCCCCACCCCCGTGTCCCCCCCACTTCTAAAGTGAAAATTACGTCCATGCCGAGTAGGAAACATTGGTCAACCTTATGTGGTGTTGCTGGGCTGAGCGTTGGAGGTCTAACCTAGACGAGCCCGACGGGTTGACTTGTACTCCATGTGTTCAGACAGCAGCGAGAGACAGATGCAGCGAGTGTTTGCTCACACAACAGAGGAGAGGAGGACGTACCTCTATACACACGTTATTATTCCTCCTTGGTGTTTTAAGAAGCGCTTAAATAAACGGATTCAGCCGGCCTCAAACCGAGTGTTGGGATGTCCATAGAGATGGATTTGGGGTGGGGGTTAGTGACGGCGGCTGCAGGATCAAATCATCTGTCTCTTTTATTTGGGGACACAGAGAAGTTTACAGGCGAGAGCGAGCTCCTCTGAACAAGAAATAAAGAAATTTGTGCTTATGCTCCACCCTGTAGAAGTTCTTGTTATACTTTACTATTTAGTTTCATGATGATAAACTAATGTTATATTCAACTTAAAGAACAACTGGGAGGAAGTTTTTGTTCATTTCAAGCTACAGGAGATCTTGTTTCACATCTGCTCCTCCAGAGACACCATGGGCATGAGGAGATAATAAAAGTCTAAATGTCCCCACAGGACAGGGTTGTGGAAAGGGTTGTAGTTATCTGGTTAGTGAAGGATGTCCATCAGCAAGGTAGACTATCATTTAATCCTAATTCAGCCCACAGCCTCCTGCAGATGTCGTTATTATCAACAAGAATAAAACAAACATCTCAAATATTATTGGAAGTTTAGGATATTTTTTGTATGTTTTCTTCAATAAACAGAACTTGGTTCATGCTCCAACATTTCTGAAATGAGACCATTGGTTTCAAACTAAATAACAAACTAAGCCAAACATTTTGTTTCATGTTATTTATTTCTAACGCTCTTGAACTGCAACATAAATATTTTTTTCTAAAGCTGCTCAAAGACATTAAAAGCTATTAGATGAACCAATTATGGATTTATAACCTAAATTAAATGCAAGAATTGGACATGTCCTATAGGTTTTCAGTATTTTTTGAGATTTTGTTAGCATCTGCAGAGCATGTTTTTCCCACAGTCTGAGATGCGTCTTTTGAATGAGGAAACAGCCGACCGATATGATTTTTAAGGCTGATGCAGATACCAATTTTTTTAAGTGACAATGTGTAGTTTTTACTATTAATCTATGGAAATATCCATTGAAATGTTGTTGTAAATTAATTAGAAGATGCCCAGTTGTTGAAAAATATTGGTGGATTCATAACATATAACCCTAAAAACCTGTTCTAAAATACATGGGAGTGGGTCTGAGGGGCTCGACACACGGGTGGCGACAAATGACCACTATCAGCGAAATTTGTCGCTGTCGCTTTTATTACCTGACACATGGGAGGCGACCTGCGGCAGCGGCCAGCGGCAAAGCCGTCTACGCGTTCTGTTCCATGGCGAAATTGAAACTTCCGTTGTTTTGTTTGGCTGTGTCAGGTTGGAGGGAATTGAGGTTATTTAAGCGGTTCAGAGTTAATAAAGTGGTAGATATGATGTTTCACAAGGTGCTGCTAGAGTTATGTGAAATCTTACTTCTGATTTTACTATAAAACATAATAATAATCAACTTCTCCTTCATGTTTGCTCGGAGGTGTACGGAGCATCCTGTCCGCTCATTGGTCAGTGAATGAAACCTCCGATGATTGGTCCTCGTCCGAGTGACAACGATGAAAAGTTGAAAATATTTCAACTTTCTGGGATCGCGTCGCTGGGTCGCCTGTGCACGACACGTGCATGAGCGCAAAATTTCACATGCACGTTTTTTGCGTTTCGCTTGGTAGGAGGGAGACCCGCGATTATCGCTTTATCGCGTATGTTTCATTGAAAATGAATGGAGGAGAGGCGATGTTACCTCCCGTGTGTCGAGCCCATAAGCCTCTGGGCAACACCATGTAGGATGCCATGTTTTCTTCTGTGGAAGTCTGTGAGGACAAAAAACATTTACTGATTTGTAACAAATGGTTGCAAAACTTTCACCATTAATAAACATTGTTGCTTTACTCATTTACCTCTTCACTCGTTGCCAGTGATGAAAAGGAATCTGATGTTCTTATTATTTTGCTGGAGGTTGAACTCCCAGGGATTTTTGACCCTAATGACCATCCATTGGTAAGGCCTTACTTGAACACAAAAATAATGCTTGCTTACAATCATTTAGGTATGTACTGCCCCCTATTGCCAGGGAAACTACACACTGTCACTTTAAAGAATTTGTTGCCAATGGCCGTTATCTTAAGCCGATTTTTAAGGCCGATATACGTTTTAGCAGCACATTGGTTGTGAAAGACAACTGAACACTCACTGTGTGCAATATAAATTAAATAAGTCAATAAATCTCTTAATATTTATTGAATTTCAAATATAAAACAAACTCAAAACATAAAAAAATAAAAAGTGTGTTGGGGTCCTTTGGGTCCTTTTTTCAGTCTAGTAGTGGTGGCAGTTGGCCACACAGGTGCCTGATTTATTTATTTATTTTTAATTGGCTTCTAAAAATAATTTCGGCTGATGGCCTATTAGAAAACATTTAATGTATTGGCCCGATATATCGGTCAACCTCTTAATTGTTTTTCTTTGTTAAATCTTCTTAAATGTTTAAATTGTTTTGCTCATTTGCATTGTTCTAAGAACTGTTGTGAATGAAGAGCTTTTACGGGGACGGCATGTCGTGTCAGACATGTTTTTGATTTTTTTAAAATTACATGTTTGATATTTTCTATTTATCGATGAAAACAAACCCAAATTAAATAATCGAGATGCATCGAGATACTGAATCAAATTGTTGACCCAATAATCGGACGTGAATCGTGAGACTAGTGAAGATTCACACCTCTAGAATTAAGACACAGTTAAATTGATCCACACTTCTTGTTCCTGGGCAGGAAGTAGAGGAAACACATTCTGTTGGGTAAAGCTAGTTTCAAACAGCACGCGTTGAGAACAGCTTCCGTTTTTTGTGTTCTTTCATTTCATTGTTACTTTTGATGTAGGCAAAGTTGTTCTTTTGGGACTTATTTCATTGTTGTTATGTCCTTGGTATTCAAGTAAACCATAGGCTTATGAAGCTGTTCTGTGATCTGTGAGAGCAGCAGCCTCTGGGTGTCTGATCTGGTCTGAACACCTGGAGGTCTTGTTTGGATGGTAATGAATGAAGCAGAGTAAGAGAAGGAGGGACAGCCTCTGTCAGAGCCCAGTTAGCATCTTTGTTCTGTGGGAGACTCTGGGAGTAGCTGGTTGACCCTTTGCTCATACTGGTCAAATAGAGAAATCCATCAAACTGGTAAAATACCACCAGAAACAGATAATTAACTGAATACACATCACCGTGTGCCGTGGCTTTCACAACATCACAAAACATTCTCATGTAGAGAACATACAAGTGTTGATTTAGATCAAACTATTAAAGTAAGAAACAACTAAATCACATATAATAAGCACTTTGAATCAAGCCAATAAAACAACAACCCAGAACCACCAGTGTAAATGTAAGGCTTGTGCAATTTACACGCTATTGAGCTGAATTACATTTCCACAGAGTGTTAGTGAGTGTAAGTGGAATCAGCTTGCACGGGCCGAGTTCCTGTTTCATCTTGAACAAGTGTCAAGTAGTGAGGAGGTGCTAGGGTTTGTGCTGGACAACAGTTAACAAATGTTATGGTTTCTCCAGAGTGCCCTTCAATAAACAACAATGAAAAGCAAAATATATATGATTAGAAAATAATGTGAGATCGCCAGATGGTACAAGAGAAGTATGTTATTTCAGCTACTCCAGAAAACGTTGTTCCCTTCACCAGTGAGGCACTTGGCTGACCTCTACTGTTTCTCAAATTGGAGCTTTTATGACAGGGAATGCTGACTGGACCCATTTTTGGGGGTTAATATCTAAATCCGCATTTACTTCGCCCTTGCTATTTTTCCTTGGTGTGAGGTTAATGAAACTGACCTTTTAGCTAATGACTGGTTGACTTATTTTTTTTATTATAGATTTATTTAAAAATAGAATTTGTGCATATGGTGTCAGTCTATTGATAGGAAGGACAATGCTCAGAAATAGCACTTTTTATTTGTGGTGCACATTGTGAGGCTCCACTGAAATCTCCAAGCAGGCCAGACAAATGGTGAGGTGCTTTTCCCACCTTGGTAAGGGGCCTCTAAGCCTTGAAAGGAAAGCAACAGCGGGAGGAAAACTTACGAGGGATTCCCATTTCCTGCCTCTGTGCTTAAAAACGTGCCTGTGTGTTTCGTGTTAATGGCGCAGGAATTTCAGCAGCTGTCCTAAATTGTGTCAGTGAGTAAAGAGGCCCACTGAAAAGGACTCATGCAATCTCTCCAGCCTTCACCTTTCAGCCTTCTTTTATTGACGCTACTACTGAAATGTCTGAGAACTGCTTTTTGCTTTCAACTTTGAACTCTGTTCTATTTGTCGTAAAAGAATGTCATTCTTAATCAGCTGTTAATATTAATCATTTGTTGCAAAAAGAGACCTTAGCTAATGGCCTGGCATGTGCATGTGATATAAATGCATTAGCACTGCTCACGCACAACGAGTGTACATAACCCAGATGAGTTATGGTGACTGTTCATTAGATCCATTACAGGTTTTCCTGTCTTCCTTGCCTCTGTCTGTCCCGACGCTGTTAACCACCTTAAAGGTTTCGATCAAGAAGAAGCGGGATTGTGGTGGTTGACTACCCAGTCACTTTGTTATTGGGGTGGGTGGGGGGTGGACAAAAAGTGGGATTGTGAAAGAGGGGTGGTGTAAATGTGGCTGCTGGATCAACGGGTGCACGATGAAGCATAAAAAGGGGACAAGAATAAGACTGATGCAGCCAGCTGCCTGTCAGCGCTGTCCACTTGAGATGATTAATGGCCACAGACTGTGATGGACAGAGCCAGAGAGAGATAGGGGCTCCTGTTCATTCAAATGACCAGTTGAGAAGTGAGTAGGGTTGGGGGGGCTTATAAACGAGTGTTCCTCCTTCTTCACTAGCCAGTAAACCCCACACATCGTGGTCAGAAAAAGCAAGGTGCTTCCTTCGTTCTTAACAGGAAGTGTTGATTCAGCTTAGACGGACCACATGGTGTGCTATCCCTGCTCTAAAGTTAGGGTTAGGGTTAGCTCCAGGTTTCCTAATAGTGCTAAAGTTGTAAGCAGGGCTTGTCTGTGTCTTTAAACTGGCATGGTTCTGATTGGTTTAAAAAAGAATGATAGAATTAGAGGAAACGATAGGAAAGGATAGAGATGTGACGATAAGTGTGATGAAATATTCTGGTTCAGTGTAGCAGATGAGGCGTCGGGCTTTTGTTTGTCCTGTAATCAAACCGCATCAACACCTAAACAGCTCTTCTGCCAATTAAAGCACTGTCTTCTGTATACACAAAGAAAAGTTGTGTCTCTTAACAAGATTTTTTCTCCACGTCTTAAATACCACAATTTTATTTTATGCAGTGTGGGAAAAGTGGCCTCCCAGCAGGGCATTAGAGGAAGTTCCTCAACTGTAACCCAGAGACCAAGAGCTCTGTCCACACCAATTACAGCATGAATGGGCTCAGGGGGGATCCATGTATGCATTATATTACTCCCCTGGTCAGCCTCACACTGGCCCTCGTAACCAACAGGCCCTCTGTACAAACACTCCACTACAATGGGAACATTCTCTGGCTCTTTGATATGGCCTCATTTTCTTTTAGTTAACACCCCACAACTTCTGGAACGGGGCAGCACCTGGTTGGCCTGACAATAAAAACATGAGGTATTGTGAGCATGTCGGTGTATTTTAGATGAAGTGTTGGTTTGAAAGGGGATTTTTTTTCACCAGGATGCTGCAATAAAAAAGCACTGCAATTGCAATGCAATCAACAAAATTTCCTAGTTTTGACTGTTTTTTTTTAACTGGATGCATCCAAGTGAACATGTTTTGCATAGCGGGCAGCAATAAAACATAATGAGTAACTGACATTTTGTCTCCTGGTCCATCCATGTGTTTCCATCCCCTTCCTCTTCTGCCCCCTCCAAATTGTCCTTCCCCCTCTGTTTATTGTGCTACAGTTACAACCACTGAAACTTGATAACACCATGGGGGATAGGCGTGGAGGGCCGCACTGCGGCCTGCATGCTGAGGCTCGGGAGGAGTGGCTGGATTAAAGGGCCGCCTGTCCTACATGCCATGATTAATGATCTCTAAATAAGTGGGGGCCAGCGTTTTTGATGGGAGACGGACGGACAGCAGACAAGGGAGTGACCGTCGTGTGTCTGAACGTGTGAAGAGGGAGAAAACCGAGGATGAGGGATGAAGAAGGCAGACGTAGGAGTCTCAGTAGGAGACAAGGGCAGACAGGGTGCCAGGGTGACTGAGCAGAGGTTAAAGGAGACATCAGCCAGCTTTTGTAGAAACAAGGTCACGTGCTTTCTTTTCCCTTTCAAAGCACTTTGTCTGTAGGTTGGAGCTGACTGAGCTGACCGATCAGACAGATAATCAGCGCTGGTAGCATCAAGGTCCTGCTCTCCGAAAAGCTACACAGACGCTAACCACTGCTTTCTAGTCACTGCTAGAAGAAAAACACCAAAAGAAGAGGCAGTTTTGTTCTCTTGAACACGCCCTTCCATGCATTTGTGATCAAACATTTTGTGGCTTCCATCTTGATATATTTGGCTGCTGAGGTTATCTTTAACTCTGTGGCACTCCACCCAGCAACGGGCAAATTACAGCCCAGTCTCTGCAGGCCAGGCATGCGCACGGGTTACGCTCTTCCTTCAAAACAAACGGAAACCGTTTTCCTGATGTGAGTGCATTTGGGAGGATATTGGGGGAGGTTAGACAAAAATCTTGAAACTTTTATTTTTGGGGGGTTTTTTTCCACCCAAGGCTTCTCTTTATGTCGTTTCCACTGTGTTCTTTTAGCCCAGCCCCCAGTCCCTTCCTTTGTCACATACCCAGACATGTCCCTGGCCACACACTGCCCCTGTGCTGTCCGCCTTCCACGACGAGCGGAGATATGAGGCTTCAGGTTGTTTAGCTGGTTGATTTTTAATTACTGTGCTCTGAAGTGATTGAGCAGAGGTCTCGAGCAGATTCACACATGCCACCAGCCTGCTTGACAAACATTTTTCCTTCAAAGTAAATGTGAAAATCAGGTGTTTGATATAATATTTCATGTTTCACAGCAACTTTTTTTTCTTACTGGGGGCTTTCTGAAGTCGTTTGCACATGCAACTCTCCTGTGATCAACAAATTTCCCAAACTTCTGCTATCTCTGCATATCTGTATGTCTTGCTTCTCCATCTGTGTCCTGTGTGTGCTCTTAAAGCAATGTTTCCTGCCCTCCACACCCCCGTGATGGATGGTATGAAATGCATTACAGCCCCCAGAGGAGCCCTACACCAATACAATAGCCCTGAGCTCACTTCCAGTGTAGCTCTGCTGCAGCGCTCCATAAGCCGCACAACGGCCCAGACCTGAGTGCAAAGGGGCCTAATGGAAAACGAGGGACGAGATGGATGTGAAGCACAGATGCTGCAGTGTCTTTGCCAGTGACGTCCAAGCTTATGGAGTTTGTTTCCTCCTTTATTTATTAGTTATTAAAGGTGTTTTGTAACAAATTGGTTTTAGTCCTAATTAGTGTGTTTGTATTCGTGTTCTTTCATCCGTTGTCGGAAGTCATTTATTTTTTTCTTCTAATTTGTTTCTTTGGTAATTGCAGGAGTGGGAAGTAAATCATGTTTTCATGTTTAGCATCGGCTCAGTCCCTGAGAGATAAACACATGACTAACTGTCATGGATCTGAAAAGTCATTTGCATTGATGGGGGTTAAATTTTCCAAGAAGCCAGAACAACCCCCCACAAGCCCTCCTTTGTTTAAATATGTGTCTTTCTCTCCAACTTACAGCTGCAGATGTCTCTCATATTGATCACCGCTGCGAAAAAGCTGATGGCTTTATTTGTCAATCTGGGTGGTCATTGACTGGAGTGCTCTGCTGCTTTATGAAGCTTGCTCTGAAGGTGGTGTCTCATTCCTTCTCTCCTTTCTGTTGTTCTAGACACTAACATAAAACAACTTCTAATCCTCTAAAATATCCACTAAAACACTTTCATTTGCCAAATCTTGATGATGTCACTCTGGCATGTCCGTGTAAAAGGATTGTTCAAACAGCTGATCGAACCATCAGGATGGAGAGTCCCGCTTCATTGCATGAGGATAATTAGTGATGCTTGATAATTTTCTGAGCTTGAGTGCTTATTAGGAGCGCGGGAGGATATTATGAAGGATGGAGCTGCAGAAAATGAAGCAGACACCAGGAGCAAATGAATGCACAGAAATAACTGTCCAACAGAGAGGAGGGTCCTTGTTGCTGCAGACCAGATTTCATCAGACATCAGTCAGACCCTTCACCAAGCTGCAATGTTGAGACTATTTTATTTACACAAATGTAACCACAACATGCTTGCCTTTAAATTTTACCTTTAGAACTTGCTTGTAAATGTCCCATTACATCACATCAGATGGACTGTGGCGGCTCTTTCCAGCCCGTGTGTGTCCACTTCTGATGAAGTCACTGATAGTTTCAATGTCACAAAAACAAGTTTGACACAAATGATTAGAAAAATTCTGATAGTTTTACAAAGGAAGGCCCAGAGCTTTACAGCAAATACAATCTGTCTGACCTGTAAACTGTCTCCAGTGCTGGCAAAACAAGATTATGTTCGAATGGTAAACAAGTTTGTTTTATTTCATTTTAATTTTCATCTTTTCCACCTTTTTAATTCACTGATCATCATGCAAGACCAAACTAGCTAATGCCGGAGTGCTTCCCATGTTAATGCATTAAGTGTTGATTCTTGACATTTTCAGCATTAACTGCAGATTCGGTTGTTTACAGAGTCAAGCTACTGAACCACTTCTCTCACTTGATTTTCCAGTTAGATGTAAATATAGAGCAGAGGTCGTTCACCACAATCATTCAAAGCAGAATTTGAAAACCTCTGATGTTTGAAAACATGGTGTGTTTTGTGCATGAACACGTGAAACAGAGTATTTATTTTCATTATTGTTGAGTAGAATAATAAAGCATTTATTGATCTTGATCGATTGGTTGATTAAAAATGTTTTTAAAAACCCCGAGCCATGCCTCCTAGACTCTGAATACCGGTACTACTGGTACAGCCCAGTGTTGCATCACATCTAACAAGTGTCATAGATTTTAGGAAGTGATAAGAAGGATGTATTCGAACCTCCTATAGAAACGGCACCATTCCAACCCCGTGTTTCATGATCAGACTGAGAAGTCTGTTTTTAATGCACATTGTATTTGCTTAAGTATTATTTAGCTGTTACAAATATAAAAGTGACTGTGACAGAAATGTCCACAGACCTAATGTGTGTGACGCACGATCGATGAAACAGGTTTTAGTTCTAGGTTTGGGTTAAAGTTGAGGGATGAAGATATCAGAAAAATGTTTAATGTTCTAGATTCACCATTTACAATTTTAAGATTCATAAAAGCAGGAGATCCAGCTAGAGAGAGAGAGAGAGAGAGTGTGTGTGCATGTATGTATGTGTGTGTGTGCGTGCGTGCGTGCGTGCGTGCGTGTGTGTGTGTGTGTGTGTGTGTGTGTGTGTGTGTGTGTGTGTGTGAGAGAGAGAGAGAGAGAGAATGCACAGAACGTTTTCTTTAAGATTTGATCAAACCGACTTCATCGTTCCTCAGATGTTTAGTTCAGACTCAGACATAAAGGCCGCGGGCGACATTCCTTCAAGAAAAACAGGTTTTTAAGTCTAATTGTTTATAAGTGTGTGATTGTTGTTGAACACCCAGCGATGCATTCATGGTGCTGGCATCTATCTTGTACATTTGAAACTCCACAGCCATGTTATATATATACAGAAAATGGTTTTGGATAATAGCTGCTTTATCCATAAATGGATGAATAAACTAGGTCAGCAAACATGTTAGAAATGTTCTTTATGTTGATGAACAAAGCAACACTGAGTAATGTCAGCTATGTTACCTGTAATTGCAACAACAGGAGCCAAAAGGCCGTGTCCATTTGTATTTTTCTGCTAAAACTACTACTTTGTATCTGAGGTAAGTCACACACACACACACACACACACCTCCTTTAACACCTTTTAGAAACTCAAACACCCGTGTTCCTGTCTAACTGTGTAGCGTAAGACCCCTCCTTCATTATGCCCATCCGTCCATTCATCCTTCTCTCTGTTGACTCCATATCTGTTGGTGTTGATTGGGGTCTTGTCAGTTGATCTGCCGGGTCTCCGGGGATTGAGGGGACTTGGGTTACATTTGGAGAGGCCATCTCACTTTTCACGCTATCCAACCTTTTCAGTCCCCCTCCCCCTTATTTGACCAGGTGACCCATCTTTATAACCGTGCTGAAGGAGTCACGTTTCTCTCGTTTTTGTCTTTCTTTCAGTGCATCTAACATCTAATGGAGTTCAAAGATTCTTTTCTAGATAAACTTCAAAGACGTAGACCTGTCCAGAGCAGTAGAAATGATGAATTGGAAATCTATCGGTTGCATTAGAAAGATTTATAGTCGAAGTTCATTTGAGAAACTTCTAATCGTGTTATTCAGTTTATATTAGTGTCATTGTGTTGAGTCGGACAGGTCCCTCAATGCTGGGAATAGACACGAGGAGATTTGTAGCAGCTGACCTTTGTTTGGAGGTCTGCCAGTTTTTCTCTGCTTTACACCACAGAGGACAGCTCTTTATTTACTGGCTACTTGATCAGTGTAATAACTCTTAGAAAGATGCTTCCTTCACACTTTCTTTAGTTAAAACTGTTTAGTTTTAGATTCTTTTCCTATAAAGCTGTTGAGATTTATGGCTGCTCAATAAGATAACACTTTACCATCACAGGCTCTCTTCTTTTCTGTTAGGAGTTGGACCTTCTCCTTAATATCACCTTTTGTGGGGCTTTTCTTCAGCCTAAACAAGTTAAACTTTAGTAAAGCATCACAGCAGGACACTCAGACGTATCTCTGTATTTTATGAAGTCACCAAAAAGTCTGGTTTTCAATTACAACATAAATCTCGTCTCTCATTTGTTCACACAGAATGAATCTATTGTGTGTGATTAATGAGCATGCTCCTGTTTATTACCTACAAATATGGATTTACAGATTGATCCTTTCTGTCCGTCTCTCTGCTGGGTGGAGTTGAGCTCAGTAGCTCCCGGGCATTATGATGTCTCAAACAAAAGATATTCTACACCTTATCTGCTTAAAAACACCCACGGGCTCATTCAGACCAAACTTTTTTTTTGTCCTCTAAGCTGCTTTTGATGAAGGTATCTGCTGAATCAATGTAATGTAACAAAAACACTCAGGAAAGGTGTGCCTGTTGTTATTGCAGCTTTACACTCAATGCAATGATAAACATCTGATCCCGCCTCAGTCCAGAGGATAGTGGCTGTAGTGGGAAACAAAGCAGTCCAGAGCCATGCTAATGGAACGCCACCAGTAAAGTCGGCTGTGATTGAGCCGATGTGATGTGATGTCAGACTACTCCAAACACGAAAAAAGATTTATTCCCTTTTTTATTTTTTGAGCAACTTGTAATCATGTTGTTATAACTCTCGTATGATGTAACTGTGCCGTCTGGAAACCTCTCACTGTGAGAGTTACAGCAGCTGACTTTAGTTTGGAGGTCTGCCAGTTTTACGCCACAGAGGACAGCTCTTTTATTTACTGGCTGCCTCCTTGCTGTAATAACTCTTAAAGAGAAGACCCCCCTCGGCTCAGTAAATGCAGCTTCATCCGGTTTTGCTTGTTTCCTATTTTCACCTGTTTTCTTTTTGTTTGGGACGGGTTTCCAACTTATGTTTATTTATTTAGCAGACGCTTTTATCCAAAGCGACTTACAATTTATAACCTGTAGGGCATGTTGTCATCTGTGGGGGAAACCGGAGTACCCGGAGGAAACCCACGCATGCATCGGGAGAACACTCAACTCCACGCAGAAAGGCCGCAGCCGAGTTTCCAACCTGCAACCTTCGTGCTGCGAGGCAACAGTGCTAACCACTGCGCCACCATGCAGCCCAACTTGCAACTTAAAGGGAGCCTAAATAGAGAAGAGTTTGCTGTAATCTGATCATGAAAGAAAATCACCACAACCCTGTTGTGTGAAAATAGTGCTCCTCTGTAAAAAAAAAAAAAAAACCAAACAAAACAGAAAAAAAATAACTGGTGGTCGTGAAAAGCTTTTAAAACGATTTCATCAACAGCTGGATGTCTTTAACAGAACTCAGTACAGGTGTGTATTTGCAAGTACCTGCTGCATGATAGATATCATGATACTGCAGAGACAAAAAGATATGTTGTGATCCTAAAGCCAGACATTTTTAAGACTGCATTTATTTAGAAACTCAGACCAGACACATCCAGCGTTATCACGAGACCTCACTTTTCCGTCAGAATGAAGGCGGTAAATGCTGCTGCCACCTAGCTGTCAGAGTTTGAATTACACCACACACACAAATACAGTAAATGTTTTCATGTAAATTCTCAATCAAAATCGATGAGGTATCATAACATGAAATATCGCGATATATCAGCGTATCGATATTTTCCGTCAGAGAAAATAATCATTACTCGATGACGGATGAAATCAGGCTTGGGAACGAGCTTGCGCACCTTCAGAGTAAACATCATGATTGTAAAGTAGATTTTCATTCATGTGTGTCACATGATCATGAAACGGACAGTTCATGAATTAGGAGATTGGTTTGGAACTCTGCTATGCCTAAAGCGAGGCGCAAACTGGAAAAAGCTTCTGCAGCTCACACTTCCACAACAGATTAAGGACGAATGGAAAAAAGGTAGAAACACGCTGATTCTTCCCGATGCAAGAAGTGAGTCTATTCACATCGCATGGATGTGCAGATCATGTCTATATTAAGTCCGTCGGTCCAGACCACATCTGTAAGCTGTCCATACTAGATGTTTGCACAGTAGTTTTGGTGTTTACATGGTCATAGAACACAATATTCTGTGATTCTTCAAAAACAGTAAAAATGTTCAAAAATGCTGGCAGTCAGGGGCTGTTCTGTTTCTGTCATTCTTTCTGTTAGTCATCTCACTTTTATTGATATGACAGGAGCCCGATCTGCAAATATTGACTTATTACTCACTTTTGATGTGTTTTTCTGTGTTTGCAGAAGCGCGCGTGTACGTGCGTGTGTGTGTGTGCCAGCTGTAGCTGTAACTTCATGCTCGGCATAGCGACGCATCTACAGCATAATGTTACATTTCATGTCCCTTACGTAGAGGAGACCTATCTTAACACTTGATATGAATTGGTCTGTCATGCGAGTGGTGGCTCTGCCTGCACTAAAGATAGCAAATTCCATGCAGTCAAGGCTTTTTACCTTTTATGTCCCTGGCCGTGCATTATAAATAAAACAAACATGTCCTGGAGCACGGCGAGGTCCTGACAATACTCCGGCCCAACACATGAACGTATAAACTGAACAGCCAGGGTTGGCCTACGTAAGGTAAACTCTCAGCATGTGGAGGCCAGACACCCGTCTCTCCTGTCAGTGTCTCCTGCTCGATGTTCATGAAGCATCTGGGATGTTGTCAGGTCATATCCTCTAAATATTAAACAGAAGTTAAAGGCCGTTACTGCAGGGTGGCTATAAACATAGACCTTTGATAATACTGAGAGTAAGGTGATGGATGTGAGGAACTAACGATAACAACCTCAAACAGCAGATCTGTTTAAGAAAACAGAAATTCATCAACTTGTTGCTGCGAGTGATTAATCCTGATGACATTTAGAGATGTAGAGGGCGTCTCAGAGCAGGAACATGATCATAACTATGTTTCTGTTTCTTACTAAAAGTGTGTGTGGAAAAGAGTGGAAAAGAGGTACGAGTCTGGTTTCGTCTGATTGAGTGTGAAGATGTGATTGGGGTTGGGAGGAGGAGGAGGAGGAAGGTGTGGATGGGGGGTGAGGGGGGGGTGTACAAAAGGACTCAGACACTGCCATGAGGCCAGGGGCTGTTTGTGTTGGCTGACACCTTCCTTACAGCCATAATCCAGTCTTTCTCCAGCTGGCTAACTACCACCACACCTCCCCCTTCCTTTCTTCCTTTCTTCCATCCCTTCTTTTTACCTCCTAAAGGCAGCAAATGGAGACAATTTACACTTTCTTTTTTCACGACTTTCTGTTTTAGTAGCACATGCCACCAATCTGATGGACACAAATAAAAATAACTGCATAGATAATTTGTTTGAGGAAATAAAACCACCTAAGGATGTTTGGGTTTTTCTCTCTCTTTGTCTTTTCTTTTCCGTATTTCCTTTAGATTGCAGTGAAACCTCACACCATCTAGTGCTCATTCAGTAAAAAATTCATTTCCTGTGTTGGCTGCTGCAGGGCTGTCGCCACGTCCCTTAATTATTTAAGGAATGCCCATCAAGTGAAGTCAGCAATATTTAATTTACCACCACTGGCGTCAGGGGTTTCCTATTGATTTATTATAGAGTCCCTTTTAATGTGAACAGCTGTTTCCTGCTAAAAATAGGGCAGGGGTCAGATTAAACAACCTTGTTTTTGGGGAACTCTCAGTCAGACAAAACTCCATTAAATGTTTGTTTTAGATTGAGATTATCAGCCCTCGCGGCCTTTACGCATCAGGACTTTCACATCGTGGAGGAACATGAAAAAGCTTTTCTTTTATTGCATTTTAATTGTGTGTGATAATTAGTTTTGTTCTGATTCCGCCGTACGCCACGAGAGATCTGTTTTTCATAAATGCATTATGTATTTTTTTGAGGGATCAAACCCCGAAGATATGGATCAGGCTCACTTCCAAATGTGAGTCCTTCAAAGCCACACAGCTTCCTTTTTTTCCTGAAGTCCGGCTGTTTGAAGGTCCGGCCGTGTGGCTCTTGTGTTCACCGAGGAGACTGGAAGAACGACTTAGGGAGTGGTTCAGAGGCCCTCTGCCTCAGCACTTCCCACCAAGTGTGACCTCTGACCCCTGGTGTCATTAATCACTAGGCTCCTGATGGCTGTGTCCCTGGGGGAAAATCAGTCCAGGGCAAAGGATGATGGGAGGTGAAGCCTGCAGCCAATTACAGACTGGCTAAGAGCTAGCGAGTGGATGAATCAGTTTTTCGCAGCGATGAAATGCCCAGTAGTTCTCTACATGAGGCCTCGTGTCAGGAGGTGATCTTGTATCAGTGGTGATTGAACTAAAATAAGGATTTTCTAGCAGAAAGCAGGCTGCTAGTTTGAAACGTGACCAGCAGCAGCCATGCTTGGTCCCTGAGACTGCCTGTAACGGTGAGAAGACGTGTTTTAGCTGCTCTACTTAAGCCTGTTAGAGCTAAATGTCTCCAGGGTTAGAAACAGCAGATGTCGGCCGTACACACATTCTCTCAAATGAAGAATCTCTGCCTAAATGTTCGAGTGTTGCTAATGTGATGTTTGGTCAATGACAGCACTATCAGGGCCTCCCCATGTGGTGAGGTCAGAATTTGAAAGGTGAAACCTGTCTGATGTCAGTTCTTGACTAATTAATGTTTCTGATTTTAAAACCAGCCTTTACAGTAACCTGTTGGTTTCCGCTGACGCACACACACACACACACACACACACACGCATGTTACACTCTTTGCGCTGTGTCGTGTCAAAGCGGTACTGGTTCTGGTGTCCTTTGTGTGGTTCTGGTCTCTTAAAGGAAGCTCCTCATACATGCATCAAATTGGATTTAGATTTGACAGCAGATGGTGACAAAAGCATAAGCGTGAACGGAAGGCTAACTAACTGCTGGCCTGTCACTTTGGGGCCAGAGCTGTTGTCTCAATTGTTGTTCTGCCATTGTTCACTAGCAGGCTCGTATAAAAACATGGCTTCCTGCTGACCTGCAGTTTAATTCACTCATCAATAACCCCTGGCTGAACTCTGACCCCTGTACTTGTACTAATTGTTTAATGCAGGATTGATGGCCAACGCTGCATTAGATAACTGACCAAGCACTCGCGGTGATCTGTTCTGGAAATGTCCTTGTACATAAGGACCAGTCACATGTTCTGTGAAATGTACGGATTAATTTACCATGAGGATCAGTCTCTTGATATGTGAAGTTGGCAACAAAAAACAAGTTTGGAACATTTTCAAAGAAAATGAAGAAGATGGACTGACAACAAGAGGCTAAAAATGTACTCTTACCATAAGGACCCAACTGCTTTGGAGTTCTGTAGTATAAAAAGGTTTTTTGCAAGTCTAAATGTTCTACAGTTAAAGCTGCTATAGCAAATCTACAGAACAAGCTAGGTTTTGAATGCAAACACAGTCACAAAACACTCACGCCTCCCCTCAGGTTACTTCCCTGAGACGCTTCTGCCAGAACCAGAAACCCATGCTGCCAGAGGAAACAAGATAGTGCTAAACACCAGTCGCCCTTTTCTAGGTCCAAATGTATTTTGTTGTCTGTGACTTTTAACACTAGAACTCCCAGTAACCAGCAGTGTGACGGCTGTCATTTTGGCGATTAAATGCAGGCTAGCGATGACGTTGTGGAGCACAAAGCTTTAAGTGCGTTTTTACAGTTTTTCTCAAATGCTACAACACATTTCACAAACATGTCCTCCATTTTCCCTAATGTCTAAACACAACACCCTTTTCTAAAGCTACATAAACACAACCACGCCTTCTCACTTCAAAACTCAAACTTTCACACCAAAAGAGCAGCTTGAAGCTTCCAAAAATGTAAACACTACACTTCATTACACACCACAGTAAAACAATAGAAAACACAATGCTCAATTTGTGAGAAGGTTCTTCGTTTCATAACTGCCAATGCATATTGCTGTATTAGAAACTTTACAGTTACGGATCTTCTTAGATCTCTGCAGAGGATTAGGCATGTTGATTTGTGAGTTTCATATGAAGAGTATAAATCTATAGAAAATTCTGCATGTACACTACTGTAACACAACTCAATGCAAAAACAGGATCTATTGCACACAACAGTACTGCTGAAAACATGATCAGGGTGTTAAGTTTTTATATTTACTTTAATCACACCACAATCATTCCATTCCAATCCAATCCAATTTTATTTATAAAGCGCATTCACAAGACATTACAACCAAACAAGGCGCTGTACACTAAAGATGTTAGTTAATCAAGCCGGCGGTATACAAACATGTCGAACACAGATAAAAGATAAAAAGGAAATACAACAAAATTCCCAAAAGCTAACAGCTAAAAATCAATAAGACACAGGGTGAATAAAAATTGGAAAAACATTTTTAAAAAGAACCTCAATAGTATGGAAGTTGATATTGTAAAGTCCATTTTTAAACAGTGCAGATGTAAGTGATGGTCATAATTATGTTATATAAGCTAGGTTGAAGTAGTGAGTTTTCAAGCGTGATTTAAAAATGCTAGCTGTTGGTGCTTGCCTCACTAGCAGTGGTAATGCATTCCACAGCTTCGGTGCACATACAGAGAAAGCCCTTTCTCCACGGCTTTTTAAATGTGCATTTGGAACAGCTAGGAGGAGCTTATCTTCAGACCTGATCATTGTGCAGCATCATGTCGCTAAGCAGCATCAGGCCACATTACCTCATCCACATCGCAGGCTATATTGTCTCTTGCCAGGCACCGTGGGAAAAACACCCTGGAATGGCGAATTCATCCTTGGAAGGCCTTCACTGGGATGTCGACACAGGCCAGCTCCATTGCCTTTAGGAGGTTCTCTCTAGTGTATGGTTGTCTGTCATAAACTTTCAATATCCACGATTAGAAGAACTCCTCTATAGGGTTCAGGAAAGGGGGGTAGAGTGGCAGATAGATGTTTAGTAAGTGGTTACTGTTGGTGGTGAACCACTCTCTGATTTGGTTTGTTCTGTGGAAGTGGGCACTGTCCCAAATGATCACATAAATGTGATGAGCGGGCCCATGATGGTGTTGTTGGCGGTCCAGGAGGATGTTTTTTGGCTCGTCTAGGAAGGTGAGGAGATGTTTGGTGTTGTAAGACCCAAGGACAGCATGCCGGTGGACAAGCCCCTGGCTGCACAAAAGATGCTTTTATAAGACAGACCATGCTGGCAAATCGGCATAATATTACCGCAATGGTATGTCTATAAATGCGCCATGCCGGCATGGCGTTGCGCAAATTTTGCTGCATTCGTTCCGCCCCGCTTGGTTGTAATATTGCGATAATGGTCTGTCGTATGCGCCCTGGTGCAACAGAGGCAGATGTCATGATGACGTGGGGAGTTATTGCTGAGCTCCGGCAGGCAAATTTATTGAAAATGAAAGTAAACACAGGCAATAAGGTTTGCTTTTTGAATAAAATCAGCTGAGATGCAAACTGGAGCGCCGCAGTGCTCCATGAGCCTCTCTGTTGGAGCTGAAGCTCAGATCACCAGAGACTGCACAGAGACTGATGGGGACAGACACCTTTAGGAGCTGCTTGTTAAAAAAAACTTAACGATCACGGCTTCAATCGCAATAAAAAGCAAGTAATGTCTTAAGATAAACGGAAGTCTGCGGCAGCGCAGAGAAAGCCCCATACCCCCTTTATGCCACCCTCACCTAATCTTTTATAAAATTGCCATCCGATTGCGCCACATTACCGCCATGGTCTGATCTTATGAACAACCTTTATCCTCCCCAGGGAGCCGCGGCAAATCCCGTTTTGCTAACGCTATGGTCCTATAAAAGCAGCTAAGGAGTAATATTAGCCCTCCATTGGCCTGGAGCCTCAGAGATGGCTCTTTGGCCAGTGATGTTACCGCCTCTTTGACTTTGTTTTTGCAATTTGAAACCAGCCTCATCCAGGAGGAGGTACTCATGAGGCCTGGCCATCGCATTCAACTGTAATATCCTCTGAAAATGTGAAAGCGCACAGTTGTTCAGAACAACAGTCAATCAGGTAGCACGGAGGATTGTGTTATGTGAATTGTGCCTTCATGTGAACTGTGTTTATGATATTGGGAAATGATGGCTAGATTAAATAAATGTGTCTAGACAACTGGTCATTTGGTTTAGAGGATTGGCATTTGTGTTTTAGCATTTGAGAAAAACTGTATTGAACTCTTTATGGATGTGTGAACCTAATAATATGGTAAGAAAATATAATTTTAATCCAAACCTTGAAAAGAAGTCTCTCTATTGTTTGCTGGGTGACCGACACGACTCCTTTCCGTGGGTGGGGCTTGGAGTCCCAGATCGTCTTCCGCGTTGCTGTCAGAGCATCTGTCGCTTCCTACTGACCAGTTTTTATCAGCTTTCCCCTCTCCGTCTGAAGCAGCATCATTTCTCATGCTTGTTTCACTAAGAACAATCTTCTAAAAGTTGGTTTAACAGCTATTTCACATGGAGCTTGAACGGAGAGTGAGCGTACGGGAGTTGGAAAGTTGGTTGCTTAGCAACGGTGGCGCTGCCTGTCATCCGCGGGAAAACTTTACCATGTAAACAATAGAGCTGTCAGATAGACGGCTTGCGGGAGACAAAGACAAAAACAGCAATAGCTCTTTTTTGATACATTATTTTATGGAAATTATAACACAAAAATAAAGGACACACAAAAATAGGAAAAGCCAGGAAGCCAGGACCACATGAGATCCATCTGACGAAAGTTATCACATATCAAAATATGAAAACAGTCCAAATGACTGCCTTGGGAGTTCTAGTGTTAAATGATGTTTTTCTTTTTGGGACTCTGGTAGTTTGTCCTCTATGTTGTTCCACGTGTGCTGTGCATCTGTACACTGATGATACCATATTATATTGTTCTAAGTCCACCACACTGGAAATTCAAGAGTGCCTTCAGTCTAATTTTGATAGCTTACAGCTCTGGCTTAACAACAGACTTATCCTTAACAAATCTAAATCTTATGCACTTCTTTTTTGGAGACATAAGTCTGCTCCAGTCATTAATGGAACTCTCAACTTACACTTTTTGGACTCTTCACATCTAAAATGTGTTGACAAAGTTAAATATTTAGGAGTTTGGTTTGAGTCTGATCTTTCTTTTAAAGCTCACATTCAGTCAGTCACTAGTAAGGTTAATTATCAACTTAAAACGTTACATCAATCAATGAACTGCTTTGATTTTAGAGTGAGAAATCTTATTGCAACTCAACTATTGTTTCCAATCCTCAATTACACAGATATAATTTACCAAAATACCACTGCATCTTGTCTCCATCCACTAGATGTTGTTTACAACAGTATTTGTCGTTTTGTGCTGCGTTGTCCTTTTAACACTCATCACTGCACTATATTTGAAAGTTTGAACTGGCTTCTTTTAAAGGAAAGACTCCGATCTCTTTTGTTGTTCCTCCATTTAAGAAGGAAATTGGGAGACTTGCTTTTAGAGTTAAAGCTCCATATGACTGGAATAAGCTCCCTGTTGAGATAAGATCAATTACATATTTTCGTTTATTTAAGAACTCTGTTTATGTACACATTTTACCTAATTGTAGTTGTTTATAATTGATAATGTGCTGCACCTAATTTACCACTGGTAAGAAAGAAACACAACCTGAATTACTTTAAAATAGAATCAGAGTGCATTGTGGGAGTGAGAATGTATATGAAGAATGTTATGTTATTGTTTTTGTTTGTGGTTTAGTTTGTTTATTTTTAGTAATCTTTTTAAATGATTTTATATTGTATTATGATTATTTTCTACTTCTTTTATGTATTTATATATGTGCAAAAGGGTATTTGTTGTGAGTCACTTGCTGTCCTAATTTTCTCTGTTGTACTAAAGGAGGACTCCCTCGAAAAGGAGATGTCTCATCTCAAGCGGTTTTATCCTCCAAAAACATAAGTTAAATAAATAAGTGGCAGCAGCCGGCTCCCTCTCTGAAACTGTTGAGTGAAGAACCTCTCACACCAGTGGTGTTCTTTTGATAAATACATGAGTGTGTAATGAATGGAGGACCCATGGGTGTGAGGAAGTGTGGGGGTTCCACGAGACCGACAGCAGTTGCTTACAGTCCAAAATGTGTTATTGGTGGAAGTTTTTAGACAAATGTGAGTGAACCACTGTGTGTGTGTGTGTGTGTGTGTGTGTGTGTGTGTGTGTGTGTGTGTGTGTGTGTGTGTGTATATATAAATTTTATTTATTATTTTTTTTATCTCTATAATATATTTATAGCTATCCCAACACACAATCAACATTACATGGATGTGCAAACCAGGTTGATTATTTGGACGTCTAAATATGAGCTGACTTGGATGTCAGTATAACGGGAAACGTGGACCTTGGTTTGGGTAACTTTTTGGCACGTCTAAAACAGGTACAAGAAATAACATAGAAAATATTGTTGCTCACTACTCAAAGGCACATCATAGCGACATCCTTTCCAGGTCATTTCTGCATATCCAGTTTTGGTCCACTGTAGGTGCAGATTGTGATGCCAGATGACGTCTTTCATCAGTGCAGTGCAAATATGTAAATCAGGTGTGCTGAAGCAGAGACATGGAAAACGTGTAGGACAGCTGGCCCTGAGGACCAAGGTTGGGGAACATTGGTGTAAAGAATCACATAATCTAGAAGTGTAACGATTTGTACCACATGTGGGCTGTGCATGGACTAGCTGTTAGCTCATCAGTCCTGTAGGACATTAACACTATTGCTCTGACATGTGACTGATAAAGAAGCCGTTATCTGCAATGGGTGAGATAATAAGCTTTTTTTTTTACACAGAACCACGTTTGAAAATGTCTGATTTATCCCTTCATCATTTTACAGGATAGGAAATAGGCAATAAACAAAAATCGTCACTAAAGTGCAGATATTTGACTTCTTCTCTTCCCAGTGACTTTCTAGTTTCCACTGGACGACCACACTGTCTCTGCACGAATATCAAACTGTCTCTCTGACATATCAAAATGGATGAAATCCCACCATCTCCAACTTAACTTCTCTAAAACTGAACTACTTGTTATCCCAGCAAAACCATCCATACAGCACAATATCTCAATCCAAAATGACTTCCTATCTCTGGCTCCTTCAAAGGCAGTTCGAAATCTGGGTGTTGTGATTGATAAACACCTGACCTTTAAAGATCATGTTGCCTCTGTTGCTCATTCATGCCGCTTTGCGCTGTATAACATACGAAAGATCAGACCATACCTAACACAACATGCCACCCAGCTCCTGGTGCAATCTACTGTCATCTCCCGCCTCAATTACTGCAATGTCCTTCTAACTGGTCTTCCAGGCTGTACTGTGAGACCTCTTCAAATGGTCCAGAACGCAGAGGCGCGTCTGGTCTTCAATCAGCCAAAAAGAGCACACGTCACCCCTCTGTTCATTGAGCTCCACTGGCTACCGCTAGCAGCACGCATCAAATTCAAATTGCTAACACTAGCATACAAAGTCCGAGATGGTACGGCTCCCATCTACCTGAATCCTCTTGCAAAGGCTTACGTCTCAGCCCGGCCGCTCCGGTCATCACAGGATCGTCGGCTAGCAGTGCCTACACCACGCTCAGGACAATCCAGACTCTTCTCATGCATCGTTCCACAAATGTGGAATGACCTACCAAGCTCTACCAGAACTGCGGCTTCCTTTTCAATTTTCAAGAAACTCCTGAAGACCCTGCTCTTCAGAGAGTATCTTCTTAACTAGCACCCTCCCTGCACCCGTCCCCCCTCTCTACCGTCCGCTCCTTGTTCCCTCCTCTCCATGACTGATGTCAGGTTGTTGTTGTTATTGTTGTTGTTAGCCACAAGGGCAACATGCCGATTATCACTTGTAAGTCGCTTTGGACAAAAGCGTCTACTAAACACATAAACATAAACATAGTTTCTGACATATTGTGATTGTTAATGAACAGAGCAGTTGGAAAACTGTTATTTCCCTGCTGACCAGCCCCCTCCTGTTCCTAAGTGAGGAATGTGAGAAGGTCAAAGCCACGGTGCTTTGGCAGTCTCCATCACACCTCCTGATCTCTACTCTCCACAAGACCATGTGCTCACCCCAGGCCCCCTGCTCACAGCTTAGAGGCATGTTACTAACTTAAGCAAATGAATCAGGGCTAATCTTCATGTCCTGATCACGCTGCTGTTTTATAAAGCCATTAATGAGTCCAGGTTAAGAGCAAGCAGCCTGTGCAGGGGCTGGAGGATTGGGCGGCATTAACTATGAGGGTAAATCTGTATGACTCCTGGACTCTGGGTCCAGCAGTGCTAACGCAGAGGGGTGTGGATTTACTCAGTACAATCCTCTAAATGAGCTTCATTATACTGGCCTATCCTGGAGCCCCCCCTCCTGCCTCACTGTGGATTAGTAGCCAGTCCCCTCCTCCCGTTTCATGCTTACTCTAATGCTCGTTGCACTTTTTGATTCTAATGCACTTGGGAACACCCCCCTACCCCTCCCTCCACACTGCTCTGCCACCTCTTTCACTTCCTACGAGCTTGACTGCAGATAATCTGTTGACAAGATTAATGCATCTATATCAAAAGTCCAGAGCAGCTTTGCTTTGTTGTTGCTGAATCTCCATTTCCAGGTCAAGCCAGATTGCCTTAACTGGGCTAATTTGTTTTCGAGCCAAATTTAATGGGTGTGCAGGCGGGCGGCTGGCCACCCTAACCTCGCCACCATCCCAGCAGCGCTTAGATCAGGATGTAGAGGTCACAAAATAATCCCTGGAGTTTCAGTATTGATTAGTGAAAGAACTAATGTGCCACCGTTCTTGTTCTGTCATAAATCAAGACATCACCACCCTACACCACGCCCAGAACATATGTGCATTAAACAATACTAAGCTGATAGCATGTTGATGAATCTTGTTTTCATTTGCTCAGGAACCCCAGTGAATCGAATCCCCATCATGGCTAAGCAGGTTCTGGACCTGTATATGCTGTATAAGCTGGTGACGGAGAAAGGTGGCCTGGTGGAAGTCATCAATAAGAAGATCTGGAGAGAGATCACAAAGGGACTCAATCTGCCCACATCCATCACCAGTGCTGCTTTCACGCTGCGCACACAGTAAGAAAACATGATGATACTGGTACCAGCTCAGGGAGTAACCTTTAAACTGGATTAAAGCTGCTTCCCTATGTACTACATGTGTGTGTGGCATGAAGCTGTTCACAAGTGTGAGGTGTGTGTTTTTGCACAGATCTGCAGTTTTAGTGACCCAGGTTTAGCTGTAGAAATACACACTCCGCTAACATTTTGAGGAATATTTAAGTGTGTGTGTGTGTGTGTGTGTGTGTGTGTGTGTGTGTGTGTGTGTGTGTGTGTGTATGTGTGTGTGTGTGTGTGTGTGTGTGTGTGTGTGTGTGTGTGTGTGTGTGTGTGTGTGTGTGAGAGCACAAAGGTCAATATCAGCTCCTCCCTTTGTGTTCATATACATGTGGGTTTGTTTTCTTTAACAAGACACCCTCCCTCCTCACTTCTCAGACCTGCCATGCATTACAACACACACACACACACACACACACACACACACACACACACGCACACGCACGCATGCACACACACACACCCCATTGATCCTCCTGATGTATTGATGTGATTTGGGTCAGGGTGCACAATGACTAAGGTGGGGTTTGACTGACAGCTTGTGTGTTTAGCCACGACTAAATCTCCCGTTCTCCTGATGAAGAGCCTTCAGTGGAGGTGACACCTCTCTATCTGCTCCAGCAGCAGAGACTTCAGATGAGCTAACATGTATTTTTAATGTGGCCGGCCTGTTGTGTAGCATCGCTCTGCTAGCCCCGTCTAATAGATGCTGCTGCTCCTGCTTCTTATTGATCCTGAGGACTGGTATTTTACCATTATGCAGACAGCATGCATAATACAGTGCATTCATTTGTGAGATGGAAAACATGGTAGAGCTATGACTGTGCAAACACGCTGCTGTGACGGGGTCCGGCTAACTGGGCAGTTCAGCCCAGACTGACGTAAGACCTCATCAGGAACACGATGGAGAAGAAGAAACTTTTTTTTTATATAGAACCTCTCATAATAAAAATCACGAGGTTCTTCACAAAAGCAAAACATTAAAATAAAAAGTATGTATGTAAATGATTTTAAAACCGTCATTAAAAAAGGAAAATTTGAATACAATTTTTAACAAAAATTTAGACAAAAATTAATAAGAAAGGGTAATAGAGGATGCAGAGAAAGGCAGCATTGGTAGAGATAGCAGCATGAAGGCAGTAAGGAAGGATCAGCAGGTGTGCAGGAAAGTGTTTTCATTAAATCTGATCAACAAGTAAAGTGTTCTGGGAACAGGTTTCTGTATTTGTTTTAGATTACAACATTAGAAGACACAGACGTTTCATATTTGCAGATTTATGTGTCTAGTTGTATTTTTACTGGTGTGAGTGTCATTTTCTATCACAAGGCAACTGCTTTTGATATATTTGTTTTTATTTATTGCATTAAGTGATCACCAGTGGTCAACTGAAGCTCTACCTGTACGTTTGCATCGTGGCATTAATTCTAATAGTCTGTGTTCCTTTTAGATACATGAAGTACCTGTATCCGTATGAGTGCGAGAGGAAAGGTCTGAGCTCCCCTGGTGAGCTGCAAGCCGCCATCGACAGTAATCGACGTGAGGGCCGTCGCCCCAGCTACAGCAGCAGCCTCTTCCGCTTCTCTCCCTCTCCCGGCACAGCTCCCCACATCCTGTCTCCTCCCAAGATGCACCTGTCCAACCTGAACGCAGTGACCTCAGTGGGCCTCAATGGTCTGCAGGCCTCGCCAGGGCCCTCTCTGAAGAAAGGTAAGCACTTTCAGCCTCAGAAAAGCAACAGAATTCTTCTGTTTTTTAATTATTTTTCTGAAACTGTGTGGTATAGTAGATCCCAATGTTTAATATCTCCTGTAGGCTTTAAAGAAAACATGTTTTAGATGTCGATGTGTCACTGTTGAGACTAAATAGATGTATATTTTGGTTTAAAACTTATTTATGAAACTAGCTGCTTAGCAAACTCTTAAGTCACACATGCGTGGAGAAACACTGCCTCCTGTTGTTGGACTGAAAAACTACAGTAACTTATCAGTAAAGCTGCTGCTACTAGTTAAAGACGATATTTTAGCTGTAGTCAGTTTATGCTTTAATGGAGTCTCAATTTGTGTTTAATTTATCCTTATTTTATTCCCTAAGTCGTCTCACACTTCTCCAATTTAACTAAAATGAGATGTAACTGTGGCTGGGGGGGACATTTTTGGTGACGTTGGTGTGTCCTGCTGACGTGAGGCGTGGCACAGTTTGACTCACTGACATCTTGGGCCGTGCAGTGTGCCACCTCTGGAGCTCACACAGTGTTGTATGAAGTAGAGGCCGACCAATGGCCCATATCTAAAGCCGATATACATATATATCGCCCGTTTTATATGTGTATATCTATCTATCTATATATATATATATATATATATATATATATATATATATATATATATATATATATATACAGTTGTGGTCAGAAGTTTACATACACTTGTAAAAAATATAATATAATGGCTCTACTGAGTGTCCCGTTATTTCTAAAACTCTGATTTTTCTCTGATAGAGTGATTGGAACAGATACTTCTTTGTCACAAAAAACATTCATGAAGTTCGGTTCTTTAATGTCTTTATTATGGGTTAACAGAGAAAAGTGATCACATTTGCTGGGTCACAAATATACATACAGCAGTGCTAATATTTGGTTACATGTCCCTTAGCCATTTTCACTTCAATCAGGCGCTTTTGGTAGCCATCCACAAGCTTCTGGCAAGCTTCTGGTTGAATCTTTGATCACTCCTCTTGACAGAATTGGTGAAGTTCAGTTAAATTTGATGGCTTTCTGACATGGACTTGTTTCTTCAGCACTGTCCACATGTTTTCAATGGGGTTTAAGCCAGGACTTTGGGAAGGCCATTCTAAAACCCTTATTCTAGCCTGATTTAGCCATTCCTTTACCACTTTTGATGTGTGTTTGGGGTCATTGTCCTGTTGGAACACCCAACTGCGCCCAAGACCCAACCTTCGTGCTGATGATTTTAGGTTATGTTGAAGAATGTGAAGGTAATCCTCCTTCTTCATTATCCCATTTACTCTCTGTAAAGCACCAGTTCCATTGGCAGCAAAACAGCCCCACAGCATAATATTCCCACCACCATGCTTGATTGTAGGCATGGTGTTCTTGGGGTTAAATGCCTCACCTTTTCTCCTCCAAACATATTGCTGGGCATTGTGGCCAAAAAGCTCGATTTTTGTTTCGTCTGACCACAGAACTTTCCTCCAGAAGGTCTTATCTTTGTCCATGTGATCAGCAGCAAACTTCAGTCGAGCCTTAAGGTGCCGCTTTTGGAGCAAGGGCTTCCTTCTTGCACGGCAGCCTCTCAGTCCATGGAGATGCAAAACACATTTGACTGTGGACAATGACACCTGTGTTCCAGCAGTTTCTAATTCTTGGCAGATCTGCTTTTTGGTGATTCTTGGTTCACTCTTTACCCTCCTGACCAATTTTCTCTCAGCAGCAGGTGATAGCTTGCGTTTTCTTCCTGATCTTGGCAGTGATGAAACAGTGCCATGCACCTTATACTTACAAACAATTGTTTGCACTGTTGCTCTTGGGACCTGCAGCTGCTTTGAAATGGCCCCAAGTGACTTTCCTGACTTGTTCAAGTCAATAATTCGCTTTTTCAGATCCATGCTGAGCTCCTTTGACTTTCCCATTGTAGCGTTTGTGGGCGTTTGTATTCAATGAGCCCTATTTACCTGGCCTAAGAGAAGTCACCAGCTGTAGTCACTCATAATCACTCACAAGAAGTTAAGAGGCCATGCTATGAAGCTCAGTTCACTGACACGTTTCTAAGTCACCAAAATTGCTAGTTCATGTTGCTGCATGTATATTTGTGACCCAGCAAATGTGATCACTTTTCTCTGTTAACCCATAATAAAGACATTAAAGAACCAAACTTCATGAATGTTTTTTGTGACAAAGAAGTATCTGTTCCAATCACTCTATCAGAGAAAAATCAGAGTTTTAAAAATAACGGGACACTCAGTAGAACCATTATATTATATTTTTTACAACTGTATATATATATATATATATATATATATATATATATATATATATATATACATATATATATATATATACATATACATATATATATATACATATATGTATATATATATGTATATATATATATATATATATATATATATATATATATATATATATATATACATATATATATATATATATATATATTTGTGGTGTGCATCTCTACCTGCCTCACGATTCGATCCGATTCCGATTATCTGCCTAACGATTCGATTTGAGTCTGAAATGCATCACGATTCTCCACACTTCTTCAAATTTTCATTACTTAATAAAAGCAGTAGAATAGTTTTCAATTTCTTTTTGATTTCGAAATCCCTGAAAAACAGAAAATTCATCTATTCACTATAGTGAGCAATAATGTTTAAAGTGTGCTGCCTATAATTACTTAAATAATATAAGAAATAATGTTTTCGGTAGAGCAGCTTTAAGATAGAATATTACTGAACTTAAAAATAGTAATCAAATACTGTGTTAAGTGATTCTTTCATATCCAGGATCCCAAAACCGAAATTAGCCCAGACATCCGATTTAAATGTAACGGGTACATCTTTGATTACTGGTAATGTTGGCCCTGTATCCCTGTCCGCCTTTTCTGTTTTAAATTGGCGCTAGGGCAACGCAGTGCGCATGTCATTGCAACTCTGCCCCCAGAAGTAGTTGTAAAACCTCAAAACTTTATTGTCCTCGCATAGACATAAACCAGGGGTCGGCAACCTGTTCCCATCAAAGAGCCATTATTACCCGTTTCCCACAGTAAAGAAAACACTGGGAGCCACAGCAGCCGCGGCGTTGTGGGTGGGGCCTACCCTCAGACAGCAGAGAGCTGCTCACAACAGGTGACAGCAGCCAGTACCGGTCTCTCGTGTACGTCAAAGTTATCTTTCAGAAGACGAAAATCAATAAAATGATTTATATAAAGTGGATCCAGAAGTTGTAGCCCGTCTCTGCCTACAATATTTTGACATTTTTCACCCTGTTGGTGGTTTTACTGAGCAGGTGCCACTTTTGTCATACGTTTCTTTTTAAAACATGTTTAGACTGTTCAGAATACAAATCCAGGCTCTGTCACGTTTGATTGTTGTAATTAAACTTTGTAGGTGGGGAAGGTCAGAAAAGGATCCGATCATTTTGTTTTTCCCTCATTTACAGTGATGGAGGTAACGGCGCAGTGCGCCTGGCTCTGGTGTTAATCAAGTTTAATTTGATCTATTTTCACAAGAAAACAGAACAGTTAAAAGCAGGGCTTGTGTTGACCGGATAGTTCCCGTATTTGACCGTTTATTTTGACGGAGAAAGAATAGAAAGAATTACCCCGACACATGCAGACGAACTGACACTTTATTCGTTTCGCACATCGCAGATGTAGCTAAATCACTCAAGAAAAGATTCCCATCTGAACATCTGAGCTGGACACTGCTCAGCGCAGCTCGCTGTCAGCGCGTACTACATAAGGTCCACAGCGAGCTGAAGATGTGGAGAGGGGCTTGGAGCACGTTGCAGAACCAGAGCGCATGCAGGAAGATTCCTCCCACTGAAGCGAGACTTGTCACTTAGAAAATGTTCCCTGATTATGAAACTTTGGCTGAATAGTGCTTGTTCCTGTCTCCAACGTGGCGACACATCCAGGAGCCTGTCTGAGGAGAATCCCAGAATCTCACATCCTCTTCAGCACAGAAAGCGCCTATATGATTACGCACAAGCGTGATGCGTCAACCCGGTCTCACAGTAAGACCGGGTTGGAACTGTTCAGGTTTATGCAGACAGTCTTTACATTTACAATTGGCATACAGATGAAATATTAATGCAGTAAAATATAAAGCATTTTATTTAAATAGCCACTCATTATTTTACAAGCACAGAGAGCCGCATCAGATGGATGGAAGAGCCGCATGCGGCTCCAGAGCCGCGGGTTGACAACTCGCGACATAGACATAGGGAGAAAATCTCATTATGTCAAGTTGCTGTATCGATGCGGAATCATGCACGGCTGAATCGCGATGCATCTTAGAATCGATCATTTTTCCCACCTCTAATATATATATATATATGTGTGTGTGTGTGTGTGTATATGTATATATATACACATATATGTATATATACTATATATATGTGTGTGTGTGTGTGTGTGTGTGTGTGCTTCCTGGGTGAAGTCTGAACATATTGACCGCAGTCTGAATATATTGACCGAAGTCTGAATATATTGACCGAAGTCTGAATATATTGACCGCAGTCTGAATATATTGACCGCAGTCTGAATATATTGACCAAAGTCTGAATATATGGACTGGAAGTCTGAATATATGGACTGAAAGTCTGAACATATGGACTGAAAGTCTGAACATATTGACCGAAGTCTGAATATATGGACCGAAGTCTGAATATATGGACCGAAGTCTGAATATATTGACCGAAGTCTGAATATATGACTGAAAGTCTGAATATATGGACTGAAAGTCTGAACATATTGACCGAAGTCTGAATATATGGACCGAAGTCTGAATATATGGACCGAAGTCTGAATATATGGACCGAAGTCTGAATATATGACTGAAAGTCTGAATATATGGACTGAAAGTCTGAATATATTGACCGAAGTCTGAATATATTGACCGAAGTCTGAATATATGACTGAAAGTCTGAATATATGGACCGAAGTCTGAATATATGGACCGAAGTCTGAATATATGACTGAAAGTCTGAATATATGGACCGAAGTCTGAATATATGGACTGAAAGTCTGAATATATTGACCGAAGTCTGAATATATGGACTGAAAGTCTGAATATATGGACTGAAAGTCTGAATATATGGACTGAAAGTCTGAATATATGGACCGAAGTCTGAATATATGGACCGAAGTCTGAATATATGGACTGAAAGTCTGAATATATGGACTGAAAGTCTGAATATATTGACCGAAGTCTGAATATATGGACTGAAAGTCTGAATATATGGACTGAAAGTCTGAATATATTGACCGAAGTCTGAATATATTGACCGAAGTCTGAATATATGGACTGAAAGTCTGAATATATGGACTGAAAGTCTGAATATATGGACTGAAAGTCTGAATATATGGACTTAAAGTCTGAATATATGGACTGAAAGTCTGAATATATGGACTGAAAGTCTGAATATATTGACCGAAAGTCTGAATATATGGACTGAAAGTCTGAACATATTGACCGAAGTCTGAATATATTGATCGAAGTCTGAATATATTGATCGAAGTCTGAATATATGGACCGAAGTCTGAATATATGGACTGAAAGTCTGAATATATGGACTGAAAGTCTGAATATATGGACTGAAAGTCTGAATATATGGACTTAAAGTCTGAATATATGGACTGAAAGTCTGAATATATGGACTGAAAGTCTGAATATATTGACCGAAAGTCTGAATATATGGACTGAAAGTCTGAACATATTGACCGAAGTCTGAATATATTGATCGAAGTCTGAATATATGGACCGAAGTCTGAATATATGGACCGAAGTCTGAATATATGACTGAAAGTCTGAATATATGGACTGAAAGTCTGAATATATTGACCGAAGTCTGAATATATTGACCGAAGTCTGAATATATGACTGAAAGTCTGAATATATGGACCGAAGTCTGAATATATGGACCGAAGTCTGAATATATGACTGAAAGTCTGAATATATGGACCGAAGTCTGAATATATGGACTGAAAGTCTGAATATATTGACCGAAGTCTGAATATATGGACTGAAAGTCTGAATATATGGACTGAAAGTCTGAATATATGGACTGAAAGTCTGAATATATGGACCGAAGTCTGAATATATGGACCGAAGTCTGAATATATGGACTGAAAGTCTGAATATATGGACTGAAAGTCTGAATATATTGACCGAAGTCTGAATATATGGACTGAAAGTCTGAATATATTGACCGAAGTCTGAATATATTGACCGAAGTCTGAATATATGGACTGAAAGTCTGAATATATGGACTGAAAGTCTGAATATATGGACTGAAAGTCTGAATATATGGACCGAAGTCTGAATATATGGACCGAAGTCTGAATATATGGACTGAAAGTCTGAATATATGGACTGAAAGTCTGAATATATTGACCGAAGTCTGAATATATGGACTGAAAGTCTGAATATATGGACTGAAAGTCTGAATATATGGACTGAAAGTCTGGACTGAAAGTCTGAATATATGGACTGAAAGTCTGAATATATGGACTGAAAGTCTGAATATATTGACCGAAGTCTGAATATATGGACTGAAAGTCTGAATATATGGACTGAAAGTCTGAACATATTGACCGAAGTCTGAATATATTGATCGAAGTCTGAATATATTGATCGAAGTCTGAATATATGGACCGAAGTCTGAATATGGACTGAAAGTCTGAACATACTGACCGAAGTCTGAATATATTGATCGAAGTCTGAATATATTGATCGAAGTCTGAATATATGGACTGAAAGTCTGAATATGGACTGAAAGCTGTGCTTTAAGTGGGTTCGGTTTACAGCAACATGCACCGCCACTTCAAACTCTGTGACCTCTCGGCATACCTTTTTAAATACTTTTTTTCTAGGCGGTGCGCAGTGGTAGTTTTTCGGGTCATTTATTAGTCAAAATCTCCGAGTTCTAAAAAAAAAAATCTGTCCCTCCAACATCAGCCATCCACAGTCCGTGCCCAGCGCAGCCACTCCCGATACGTTGCACACGCGCTCCACGAAGGTCTGCATTTTGCGCCAAAGGTGCATCACTGCCGTGAGACGCACAGCGCATTCAGCCCCGTCAGCACGGAGGAGACACAAAAAGAGACGATGTATCCAACACTGCACGTTCCCGCAATGACAGCAGCAGCACCTGAACAGCCAGTGGTTCAATGGTTAGATGCTCCAACAGGCAGGAGGATGGAGCTGGACATATATCCAAACAGAAATATAGATCATTAGCAAACTCCGAGCGGGTTGGAGGAGTCTGATCGCTGCTGCAGTCAGCTCGATCTCCGACGGGGATTTCCAACTCGAGAGGGGGGTGGGGAGTGCATTCATCCACCGGCTTGGAGTAGAGCACCGGTCGTTCTTGGATTCTCCAGAACTCAGATTGCCAGTCCACTTCTGCCCCATCGATAACCTTCACTCTTTCACTCCAAAGGCACAACAACATGAGTACTTTTGACTCCGATGGTCAGTGCCACCCCAAATGTTACAACAGGGTGTGCTTTGTAGCCTACCAATGTTATGAGTGTTAAAGAGAAAATGACAGGGAGAGAAACAATGTTTAATATCATTTTTGTTGCTGGAAATAACACAAAAGCATTGTTTGTACCATCTGTCAGTCAGTTGATGGTTCCACATATGAAGGGGTGTGCTGCAGGAGCACATTTGCACACCGCTTAGGGCAGGCTTTTTAAACAGTTTTTACAAAGATATATATTCAAAATATCTAAAAATCTGTTGTTTCTATTAAAAACATTCCGAATAATCCATAATAACCTTCTCAATATACACAGTGATCATTTCTGATATATTAAAGAGTCCTTCATACTATATATATGTATATATATATATATATATATATATATATGTGTATATATATATGTGTATATATATATATATGTATATATACATATATACATATATGTATATATATACACACATATATATATATGTATATATACATATATACATATATATATATATGTGTGTGTGTGTGTGTGTGTGTGTGTGTGTGTGTGTGTGTGTGTGTGTGGGTGTGTGTGTGTGTGTGTGTGTGTGTGTGTGTGTGTGTGTGTGTGTGTGCGTACATACGTTTTAGCAGCACATTGGTTGAGAAAGACAACTGAACTCACTGTATGCAGTATGAATTAAATAAGTCAATA
This sequence comes from Nothobranchius furzeri, assembly GCF_043380555.1. NCBI lineage: Eukaryota > Metazoa > Chordata > Actinopteri > Cyprinodontiformes > Nothobranchiidae > Nothobranchius > Nothobranchius furzeri. The sequence goes on from NC_091749.1 coordinate 31,236,809, forward strand.
AATCTCTTATTATTTATTGAACTTCAACTCGAAACATAAAAAAGAATAGTGTATTGGGGTCCTTTGCGTCCTTTCTTCAGTCTAGTAGTGGTGGCAGTTAGCCATACAGGTGCCTGATTATTTAGATATATTTTATCAGCTTTTAAAAATTTCGGCCAATATAGAAAAAATTTAAAATATCTGCCGGCCTCTATGTGAAGTGACGGCTGACAGATGAACCAGGCTTTCGACTCACAAACCGCCTACCTCGTCCAGATTGGGTTTTGGGATTAGGAAATGAAGGGTTTGAAGCTGCTGTAGGTTAGCTGTGGCTCATTTTAGGCAAAATACCGTAAATCCTCTAATATTAGCCTGTATTTAATTAACTGCCGGGTATCATATTTTGGCCGGTGTCGGCGGAGGTGAATAATGGCCGTTTTTTTATTGTGGCCAGGTGGAATGTGGTAACAAGCAAGTACGGGGGCGGTTGTGTCATCCGTCTCACTTTTGATTTGCCAGTGATAGACCGCGAGGGTAACTTTAACCGTGCGGAGACGAAGAGGAGGCGAAAATTTGATATCAGGTTCAAAGAGAATGTGCTGATTATGCTGCAGAACACTCTGGGGAGCAGTAGCAGGGGTTGTATGAACTAGTCACTAGTCGACTTCACCGCTCTATAGTGACTTTTTATGCCTGTCATCGACTAGTCGCTGTCACGTGATAATGACCGGCAAGATGCAGTCCTCGGAAAAGACAGCAGCCTGCTGTCAGCAGGTGACAAGCTCCTGCGCGTCGTGAGGCGACACGCTGTGCCAGAGAGTCGGTACAGACACCCGCCGTAAAACGGACATTTAACCAAATTGTGACGTTTACCCTCTTGCAATTTAACATTCCCCCGCCCCCATCCTAACCTTAACCAGCGTGCACATGCAAAGCTCTGATTGTTGACGCGCTCCAGACAACTGCGTCCTGAGCACGGCCACAGTAACGTTATCAAATCAGGTGTCGCCGCCTCAAAAACTAATTTAACACGCTATTGTTCATGTCGGCTCATTTCCTTTTATGTTTTCTGTCTTTTATTCTTTTATTCGCGCCTGATGCGTTTCGCTGCTGTGGAGCGGGGCGCATCACCTGTTTTGTCCTCCGTGAAGCACCACTGATACGGCCAGCGAGCAGCGCTCACTCCGCTGTTTTTGCAGTCGGTAGATCTTTTAGAACTGCAGTTCACAGGTAACTCATGAGGTGAATATATATGAACCCAGGTAGCAGTTTTTCTTTAGGATTGAGAGGAGATGCAGGAAGATAATAAACAGACAGGACAGAAAAATAGTCAAATAAAAACAAGTTAGTTTTTGTACCTGGTGGTTGCAACAAACAGACACCATTGAAGGTAATCAGAAGTGAGGAACAGAAAATGAAATAATTATTTTAATGTTTAGAGCAGCAGGAACTCTGAGAGGCTGCAGGCGCATCAGTGAGTTTGCGGCCGCTGCGCAGGGGAGGGAGGAGAGGGCTGAAGCAGAAACTACCGTTGTTAAAAGAAATGTGTTTAACTTTGAAAATATGGGCGCAATTTTAATTGTTAAAAACTCCAGTGCACCATTAGTTCATTTTGCTCAAATAGAAATTGAGGCCTGCCTCTAATTCTGGTCCTCCTTCCAATAAAGGCCTGGGGCTTGATGAGCTTGAGTCAAATACAGGCCCGGCCCTGTATTAGAGGATTTACGGTAAATGAACCTAGTGCTGATTAAAATGAGAGCATGCCATCTGTCTTCCTCTGTCTACACAGTCAGTGAGTTTTTATTTGGCTGTGTCGGAGCATGTCGGGGTGGTCCATCCAGTTGTTTAGAGTGAAACAGTTCTGCCTGAGGGCCTCCAAAGCTCTCACCATTTTACTGAAAAATAACACGACTCCCACAGTGGGGAGGACTTTGGTGGACTTTAAAGCCTGTAGTCCACATCAGGAGAGTCCTGTTGATCACTGTCATTACACCGCTGGGTTGTCTGGTGTGGCTTTGACTTTGGTTGTAATGTGACTCTGCTGTTGACCCTAACAGCGTTGGTGGTTTGGTCTGAATGAGGGGTTGTTTCTTACGATGAGTTGTGAGGGTTTACCCAGAATGGCTCAGAACAGCCCATCATTTGGTAAAAGTGGTGACATTTTAATCTGCGCTCATGTATTCCCTAATCCTAGAGAAAAATAGCATAACCAGTATGTCACGTTGTGACTTTATCCTGTGTCAAAGACATGTTTGACCCATCAGTCATTATCATTTTTTAAGAACCTTCACAAGTTTTTATATTCTTGGGTTTTTCTTCCAGATGACCTGACTCCTTCCATCATGACATCCAGGCCTCCCATGGCGCTGTCCTTGGGTCAGCAACAGGTTGCAGGTTTGGCCAGGGCCGCCACCCTGGAGCAGCTGAGGGAAAAGCTAGAGACGGGTGGAGGAGAGGGTCCCGAGAGGAAGATGGCTCGCCTGGCCGAGGAGCAGCAGCGCTTCATGCAGCAGGCTTTCCAACAGAACCTGCTGGCCATGGCCTCCCAGATGCCCATGAACCTGCGCCTGGGAGCTCCTACCATCACCACCAGAGGTCAGTGTTGCCAAGGTGTTGAAAATACTTTAACCTTTGTGTCTTGTTACTGAGAAGCGTGCGTGTGTGTGTGTGTGTAGATGAGAAGCAGCAGGACATGTCTCTGAGCATCTCCACCAATGGGAACGCCAGCATCACTGTCTCAGTGGAGGTGAATGGGACCACCTACTCAGGTGTGTATGAGGCCAGACCAGAACCTGTAAATGGACCTTTTACCTTGATGATAGAACATTAACAAGTCGTCATGCCCCCTTTAGGAACCCTGTTTGCCCAGAAGGCTGCTGGGAACCTGGGCCCCACCATGTCAGCTGCTGCTGCCTCAGCCTCCCCTGCTGGGACCAGCTCAAGCTTTGGTTTCTCTGCACCCCAGGCTCAGACCCTGAGCCCCACATCCTCCTCTGCCTCCTCCTCCAAGGCGTCTGGCTCAGCTGAGCCAGCCCCCAGCGGGTCACCCTAATTCATGCTTCGTGCTGGCCCCCCAGGGCTCTGTTCCTCTGAGGGGTCCCAGCATGAACATACAGTACAAAGAGAAACCAATAAGAAACTGTTGCACAACAAATACCTCAACAACCCTGTCGACCCTTTGGCTGTCCTAATCGAGAACACACACACACGCACACACACACACACACACACACTTTCTGCTATGCATAGAACACACACAGTCTCTCACACATACACTTGTTAATCTTAGTGTACATGCTCAACACAATCAGCTCAGCCAAATCCCACTGACAGGTGAATTCACAACTGAACTTGAAAAGTTTGATCTTAGGACATTTTGTTTGTTTGTTGCCATTTTGTCGTCTTTTTTTGATTTGTGTTTGATTTTGTTTTTCCTCTTTTTACATACCTCAAATCAAGTAACCTGCAGTGGTGTCTTCACCTCAGGAGCTGTAGAATATTTAACCTGAATCAACTTTATTTTTGTATTCATTTTGAACTAGTTGCAATCGGGGGAAGTCTGGTTTGTCTCACCAGTAGAACCTGACCTTTAGAGCTCACAGCAATAGGCCTCCAGGTCGGTTTAACACACTGTAACCTCGCGCTGAACTCAAACTGGTGCATGATGAGATGCTGTGGATCAGCAGATTGAATACCTCATAATAACTACCCTCAGTCAAGATCACATAGAGTCCGATACAAACCTGTAATAGTTACTCGCAGGTCTGCACAAGCTGTCTTCAAGGAGTTAGCGCACAAAGTTGGAGGGAACAGCAGCTCTTCACCACTACCAACAAGCCCATTAGCACCAGAGCAGGTGACGCTGAGGCCGTCCTAAACCCAGCGACATCAAACTCAAACCTTTGTTCCCCGTTTCGTCTGCATCCTCACAGCCTCGGAGCTGAACGTCCAGTGGGATGGCGTCTTCATTAGCTCATAGTCCCCAGACCTCATGCTAGCCCCGCTGTTCCAGTGTGTGTGTGTGTGTGTGTGTGTGTGTGTGTGTGCGTGCGTGCGTGCGTGCGTGTGAGTGTGTGTGTGTGTGTGTGTGTGTGTGTGTGTGTGTGTGAGTGAGGGAAGGGGGGGCGTCTCTCTCAGGAAGCAAAGTGACAACTGCAAGGAATCACTGTTGATTTTAGGAGGATTCACATGTGAAGAATGCACAAGACTACATGACTGTTTGAAAAAAGAAATACCTCATCAGACTCTCCCAGAGGGGGGGAGCCACACTACATACCTCGGCTGTGAAGCCACTAAGACTTGACGCCACAGATCCTGCCTGAACTGAAACTGACATGGATGTGCTGACACGCTGCGAGGTTGTTTTTGGGGACAAAGCATTGGGAGGGGTTTGCTTTCTTTCTCCTGTATTTACTTGTAGAACCTGTTTCATGCTTGCTTTCCAAAGGGGGAGGGGGGTTGTTGTCTGTGGGGAGTGATATATAAATATATATAAATATGCATATTTTTCAGGGAAGGGGAGCAGAGAGGTTGGCTCCTTGCTGTTGTATAGATTTACAGGATGTGTTGAGTTTAGGTGTGAACACAGAAAAGGACGTCTACTCTCACGGCTGACAGAAACGACATGCATGTGTACAATCATGTGACCAGTGTTTTAACACATGAAGCCTCTGGTTATTGCACAGCTCGATACCAAAGACAAGTCCAGTTGGTCCTCAGCAGACAATCCTGGCCTCACCTGCTGATGTTGTGGGACAGGTTGTGTCTTTCCCTCTAGACCTTTGTTAGGGTGGGTCAAGTACTTATTAGAATCTGGACCTGACCGCACATTAGAACATTTTAAACTGCAAGGGATCTCAAATCTGGACACGTGTGTGAGTGTGTTTTCTGATAAATCACCTCCTTCACTAAATGTTGGTATTTACCCACAGTTCCAGCCCCACGCTCAGCCGGATTCAGTCTGACCTAAATCTAAAACACGTTTTGCCCCTTAAAGTTCTTTTTTAGTGTAAATTCTGAAATGGGTTTCTTAGCTTTTACCGGTGTTGAATGTGAGGTGTTTGAACCAGCGATGCTTTACTAGATGCTATTTTAGCCACTATCTGTGGAGGTGCAGACTGCAGGTCACAGCTGATGGTTGAGGAGGCGGAGCAGCTGGTCGGTGACTTGTGAGGACCGTATGGTCTAAAGGTGAGGAGTGTAGGTGCTGCCTTAAGTTGCTGCTGCTGAGATCAGGTTTCTCCTTCCAGCTGGCTGAGAAAAAAACTCACAACTATCTTTTAGGGAGCACTCGACGCTCGTCATCCTTCACACGGTTTACTTAGCAGCTGAGTTTTTTATATTTATTTGTGTTTTCGTGTCCTGGTAGAGCTTGGGTTTTTTAGAGTGTGACTAAAGTGTTTTCTTATTTTACGTCCAACTCGTCTGCTTCCTCTGCAGCCTCACTGCATGTGTGTGTGTGTCTGTGTGTGTGTGTGTTTAACATGGTGAGTTGTGTATTAGCTGTAAAAAAAAGCTGCAGGTGGCGCCATTGTTTCATCTATTTAAAGAGAAAAGGCACTTGGGAGCTGCCCAGTACCATCGGTTTTGCTCTGCTCCTCCTGCATGTGTGTGTGATGTTTGTTTACCCCTACCATGGGGCAGTGAGGTGCACCGATCAGTGAGGACCAGCCTCCAGCTCCTCTCAACGTTTGAGTTGAGGCTCTTAGTCACCGGTAACGGCAGGCTGCAGGCGCCTCGTCACTCAGGAAGGACGAAGTCTGAGGAACCCTTTTGTCTCTGATGATTTGGGAGTAAAATTCACTTCTACGTTGTGTTAAGAATCTAACCTGATCTGTGTTTAACAGGTTCATATGCAAGTGGTTATGGAATACCTCATTTATCACTTATGTTGTTGTTTTGGCTTGTACAATGCTCCGTATATTAATTCAACTGTGGGGTTTGTGCATATTTTTGTACTGTTATTATTATGAACATGATAATAATGATATTACTGATATTATAGTTTTCTCTTTGATTAAAGCAAACATAAGAAAATAGGACAAAACATATGAATGCTTGTAAAAACTGGTTTGTGCTGATTGTATTTAAGAGGAGCACTTTTCCAAAGTGGTTTTCACACATTCAGTTTTGTTCATATTAGTTAATATAAAGATATGGTTCTCAGGGCTTTAAACTTGTATGTCATGATAAAGTTTTACTTTATATCTTATTTTCCGCATCTGTTTCCTTTCTGCTTCTGGCTCATGTGTTTTGTTGATAATCCCACCCTGCTGCTGCAGCATAAAGATACGAGTTACAGAAAGATGTCACCCCCCCCCCACCCCCACCCCCCACACACACACACACACACTACCACCCAGCAGTGACTCAAACTGGAATAAACTTTTTAAACTAATTTTATTTATTTTTATCCACAGACAGCAAAACATGAATTTATGTAACATGTTATAATTTTTAAATGAATAAAACACGAGATTAGATATTTTTACTTTGACAAAAGGTGCTGTATGCCATTGAGAAAGCAACATCTGCATTGTGGTAAATGTGCGCATCAAACATGAATAAAATTAAACTGAATGAGACATGAGTCACTAAAAGTTAATAAAAAAATATATACTTACATTTTCTGAAATGAGCACATAAAACAAATCAATGAAATACAATTTCATGTGAACTAGGGATAAAACAATTGTTAGTTTTATACATTATAACATTATTTTCTGTGATTTGAAGAACTTAAAACTGATGAAACATAAGAACCTCAGGTGAACAGCTGCATACAGATTAATGTGTTCACCATCATCCATTCATTTTCTGAATTTGATTCCTCAGTAGGGTCATGAGGACTTAGCACATATCCATCACAGGGACACCAAAGACAAGCAGGACACACAAGCATTCATTCACACCTTGGGACTGTTTCTGACAGTTAAAGGTGCATTATGCAAGATTAGGTCTGGGTCATGTTTTGGTACTGCAGCCCAGTTTCCAAACATAAGTTACTGTCTCAGCACTTTTCCATGAGTTTGATTTCATGAGTTAAACAGTAAACTGATAAGTAGATAAATACATTTCACTATAATATCAAGTTATTGGTATTAGAAAAAGTTGTTTAAGATATTTTAGAACCAAATATTTACGTCTAATTTTCTGTTAGCATTGTTAGCTCAACGTTAGCCTCTATCCTTCTTTACCAGATATTAGAGTAAAAAAATGCTGTGGCTCCTTAAAGAGCAAGTCACCCCCTACAATAAACTTACTCCACTCCCACTTCATGTTTGAAAAATGCAACAAATGCTGTTGCTTGGCAGACCGAGAGGGCGGAGCTGCTAACAAATACACACACACACATGCTCACAATGGCATTATGACATCATAATATACCAGATGACATCATAGCATACCTCTTAGCCAATAGCGGTGGCAGATTTAAATTCAAATACAGTGCAGAATTTTTCCCTGACGACGGCGCAACACTGACAGTTTTAGGCAGAATATTTGAATTTTAACCAAGATGCACTGAACTGCCAAATTATTGACTACACGTGTCTGTAGCATGATTAGACACTCCTTAATATAGTTTATCAGCAAAAAAAAAAGTGATTTGGTGGTGACTTGCTCTTTAAGGGTACAAGAAATATCTTCTGGGTCGCTCCTGTTTACTGGTTTAGGACTTTTGCAAAACATTGTTTTTTTGCCCGTTGATGTTTAATTACAATTGTTGACGCTGCAGCGTTTGCCTGCACAGCTTTGGTAACTGCAGGCTCACTGATCTGTGAACTACATCCCTCTTTGGCTTTTTTGAAAGGAGAAACACTAACAACCCCAAGCCGGCTGAGAATGAAATCTGTTTCAGCATAACCTTCCTCAGCATAACTTCGAGATTAGTGATTATTTCACTGCAGAATTCTTACATTTTGTACCTTTAACCTGACATAAAGAGGTCTGATAGCAGTTCTCTGGGCGCCACTGTGGTGTTATCTTAATCTCACACCATATGTGGTCTTAGTCAACTGTCAAAGATTTCTCTTCTAAAGAAGTTTTAAAAGGCTCATTTGGTTAAATTCAAAGGTCAGAGAGGTAGTCAGAGATGTCACAAGCTCTGAAAATAGCTGACTTGTGCTTTTACTGAGTTCCACTTTTACAGCCATAACAAGAGCAAATGACCTGTGGCACCGAGGTCAACGTCTCAATCGTCCTGAAAGAATATTTCACTGTAAATAATGTAAAGACTAAAGCTAACAACCATTATGTAACTAACTTTTGCTGCCTCTTCGCCAGGACTCTTGAAAACGAGGTTTTTAATCTCAGTGGGACATTCCTTGTTAGATAAAGAATAAATAGAATAAAATAATTAAACCAAATCAGTCTGAGATGAAGCCGTGTGTTTTCAACAAGGTATTTTTATTTGGGACTGCAGGTCTTTGCTCTAGGATGTGGTCTGTGTGACCACAGAGAAGTGGGCTGCAATACTGAACATTCAGCATCAGGAGGGACTTCTGAGATATATTTTACCTGAAAAAAGTTTTCTAAAGTAATTCCCTCCATAGGTGTCTGAATCAATGACTGGTGTGCTATTTAAGGCGTCACTGGTGTGGATCACCTTAAATACACTGAAATCCTTCATCAACCTAAGTTGAAAAGCACAAGTAAACATATTTAAAATGGAGTCTAATGAAAACACATGCAAAACCCCTTCATCATAAGAACCCCGCCCTGTGTGTTGCATTAATATCACAAAGTAAAACTGAAGACAAAAACAAAACAAATATATTAAATTACAATCTCTGAAAGTCAAGCTGAGCAACACACCGACTGGCTGAAGTGCAAACATACTTCTCACACCCGTTTTATCTCACATGACACATTAGATCTCCTTATCAAGCATCAAAAACTCAAACTAAACATCTCAAAGCTTAAAAATAAATACTTCGTGGCTGCTGATGTCAGGCTGTTTGACTTACTTCTGTGTTGGAGTTATTTGAACAACCACAAATCTAAAACCATCTGACCTGCATTAGTCACTCGTTCAATTATCACTGTTAACAGATAGATGAGCCGAGTGGATTCCTGGTAAAAGTCTCGTTATAGCTGAAGGGATCTAACACTTTATCAGAGACAACAAGTAATGAAATGAAATAGACACATGATGACAGTCAGATCAGAATTAGTCTAGATTCTTCATCTTCATGATCACTAGGTTCTTGATTTATAATTTCTGATTCTTGTGAAGCTCCCAACTGCAGATACGGATTTATCTCAAATACCTAGAATTAACAAATCTTGTACTTTAAAATTAGGAAAAAGGAAAAAACTTTCACACGTAAAATCTGTTATTGCAACATCTGATCATCCTCTACATTCTGTAACCCAGAACAAGTCAGACGGATGAACTCAGCTTTACTAAATCTATAAAGATAAATAAAATTTTCACAGATCTGACAGAAGCAGTGTGTTAGCACACCATCACAATACTGATTGAGTTTCTAAGAATCTTTACAGCCATAAAACTAAAACAGAATTTAGCTGAACACTGCAAAGATCATCAAATAGAGGCCGGTTACGCTGGATGGAAGCCATTGGGCAAGCAAATTTTATCCAGATCTGGGTTCATCGAGACCCCACAGGGACACCCTTGGCTTGTGCTCCATGCTCACTGAAGAACAGTTTGGTCTAAATGGTTGCCCAATGGTCTCCGCCCTGTAGACGGGATATGACTCAGCACTTCACCAATTCCTTTAGTAAAAGGAAGAGCAGAAACTCCTGACCATGAGCGCTGAGACACAAACCCAGACAGTTGGACCCAACGTCCCGGCCTCAGACGTGCGGCTCAGCTGGAGTTCGAGCTCTTCCAGGACCCTGCTGTAGCCACTCTCCTCTGACTCACATTTATATTTTCCCTCTCGAGCTTCACTCATGTTGTCAATGAGAAAGATGCACTGGTCCTCCAGGTGGTTGCAGGGCAAGACGCCACCAGGGTGATGCCAGGTGTACTGGGCATGATGGGACAAAACGGGGCAGCTCAGGAAATACATGGACTGAGGGGAAAGCATCACCATCTTCTCCTGGTTTCTGAAATCTGAGAAGAAAAAGACAAATACAGATGTTTGTTGAGTGTCTAAACTAACCCATCTGGTCTGGTGTTGACACACATCTATTTCTTGTTTGTTTAGTTTTTAGTTCCTCTTTCTAGATCCTCTTTTGATAATTGGAAGATGAGAATTGCTTTTAACGCTCTAAATGTGGCTGTGTGCTTTTACAGCTATTTGACAATTACCATGACAACTTCCCACTAGAGATGTCATACATACGAACAAGCATATGCCAGTAATCATTGGTGGTGAATATTCTGTGACTGGTCGTGTGTTTGATCACACTTCCTGTATTTGATTGCTCCACATTTTCACTCTTGCCGCTGCGCTGGTTGCACAAGAAGAGCAGTGTGATCATTCCAAAATGCACTTCAGAGTTAGACAGGTGAGCTGGGACTGTGGTTCTGTGCTACATGAGCAATCTGTTTAGAGACCAGATGAGATGCTTCATCGTCTCTGAGAAACTGAACATATTGGTGCTGCTCCTCCTCCTTATCATCATCAAAAGCTGACAGCTGAGGAGGTTCAGACCACTGAGCTCATGTTAGCATGAGGCAGAAAGGCTGAATTATCTCTGGGTGTGTCCACTGGGGCTTTGGGTTGTGCAGAGAACATTTAATATTGATCACATATTATTTCGTCGTCGTATTCCTCCGCTTATCCGGGTTGCGGGGCAGCATCCCAACTAGGGAGCTCCAGACCATCCTCTCCCCGGCCTTCTCCACCAGCTCCTCCGGCAGGACCCCAAGGCATTCCCGGACCAGATTGGAGATGTAACCTCTCCAACGTGTCCTGGGTCAACCGGGGGGGGTTGGGGGGGGGGGGCCTCCTGCGGGCAGGACATGCCCGAAACACCTCCCCAGGGAGGCGTCCAGGAGGCATCCTGACCAGAGGCACAGACCACCTCAACTGGCTCCTTTCGATCCGGAGGAGCAGCGGTTCTACTCCGAGTCCCTCCCAAATGTCCGAGCTCCTCACCCTATTTCTAAGGCTGAGCCCAGCCACCCTACGGAGGAAACTCATTTCGGCCGCTTGTATCCGCGATCTCGTTCTTTCGGTCATTACCCAAAGCTCATGACCATAGATGAGGATTGGGACATAGATCGACCGGTAAATCGAGAGCCTGGCTTTCTGGGTCAGCTCCCTCTTCACCACGACAGATCGGCTCAGCATCCGCATCACTGCAGATGCTGAACCAATCCGCCTGTCGATCTACCGATCCCTCCTACCCTCACTCGTGAACAAGACCCCGAGATACTTAAACTCCTCCACTTGAGGTAGGACCTCTCTCCCGACCCGGAATTGGCATGCCACCCTTTTCCGGTCGAGAACCATGGTCTCAGATTTGGAGGTGCTGATCCTCATCCCAGCCGCTTCTCACTCAGCTGCGAACCTACCCAGCAAGAGCTGAAGGTCAGAGCTGGATGAAGCTAGGAGGACCACATCATCCGCAAAAAGCAGAGACAAGATTCTCCTGCCACCAAACTCGACACACTCCACACCACGGCTGCGTCTAGAAATTCTGCCCATAAAGGTAATGAACAGAACCGGTGACAAAGGGCAGCCCTGGCGGAGTCCAACCCTCACCGGGAACAGGTCCGACTTACCACCGGCCATGCGGACAAAACTCATGCTCCTCTGGTAAAGGGACTGAATGGCCCTTAACAGAAAGCCACCCACCCCATACTCCTGAAGCGTCCCCCACAGGGTGCCCCTGGGGACACGGCCATAAGCCTTCTCCAAATCAACAAAACACATGTGGATTGGTTGGGCAATCTCCCATGCCCCCTCCATCACCCTTGCAAGGGTATAGAGCTGGTCCACAGTTCCACGGCCAGGACAAAAACCACACTGCTCCTCCTCAATCTGAGATTCAACTATCGATCGGACCCTCCTCTCCAGTACCTTGTAGTAGACCTTTCCAGGGAGGCTGAGGAGTGTGATCCCCCTATAGTTGGAACACACCCTCAGGTCACCCTTCTTAAAGATAGGGCCACCCCCCCGGTCTGCCACTCCACAGGAACTGCCCCCGATGACCATGCAATGCCACCGCCACGACTGGCACCGGCCACCTTGCACATATTATTTAAATCACATAATATTTATTTATCACATGTCTCATGAAGAGCATTAGTTTCATTATTAGTTTAAAAGGAAGGCTTCTTTTCTTTTTCTGGAACAAGAAAATGTTTGGATTGCCTTTTTGAATACTGGATAGTATTATTTATTTATTTATTTAGTGTTCCATCACAGTCCCCATGCACACACGGTCAAAAATAGGGCTACAGAAAGGGTAGTTTGTTGTGCTCCAAGGGACAAACATGACAACAGGGTATCTATCTGTACTTTTTTAGTTGTGTGAAAGGTACATATATGTTCCTTAGTAGTAAAAGGTCCACATTTGTACCAATTCTTTCAAAAGGTACAATTCCTGGTTATGATCTCTTACACTAAAAAACATCCATTAGCAAAGCTATACTTCTCAAAATAGATTTCATAGTTTCTGTTCACCATTTTGTAAGCACTGAAAGATAGTTGTACAATTATTTGTTGGATTTAAAAACATTAACAATAATAAGAGATAGTGTGGCTCAATTTTGTTTTGAAAGCATAAACATTGGGATAACAAACGTCATTCTAAAGCATTTGATAGCTGTTGACAAGGACTATTGGTGGGTTTAACAGGTCAGCATTGCATTTGAAAAGTAAACGATTGCAGCAAGAACTTTTGAATTTGTATCTGTGTTCTGATATTTGTCATCTTGAAATAAAAACATCCAAACACACAGTACCACAGTGGTGTTGTGGTTAGTGCAGCTGCCTTGTTAGTAGGAGTTCAGGTTCACATCCTGGTCTGCAGTCTCTCTGCATGTCCTCCTTTTGTGTACTTTAAGGGTACAAATTTGTTCCCTAAGGTACAAGTATGGCATGTAAAAAGCTACAAATTACAAGGATACAAATTTTTACCCACAGGTGATGGTACAAAATGGTACCTTTAAGGGCATCACCCCAGTGACAAGACAATGTACCCCTAAAGGTACAATTCTGTACTTTATTTCTGAGTGTGCAGCGATGCAAGTCAGAGTGATGTCTAATAATGCAGCCAAATTGTTTGTCAATATTCGTCAGCTTCATTGTGTTCTCTTGGCCATTTTGCTTTTTGGGAAGAACGCAAGAATTTCCTGAATGGAATTTATATTATGTGGAGTGACCAAATATGATTAATTGAGTGACGGCGAACGGACACGAGCATCTGGGTACGCACAGGTGGGATTTATCAGACGGGCGTAGGAGAGGCCACTGCATGCTTCATAAATCAGTCTTTTGACTTTTCATACACACATTCTAACTTTTGATCGTAGGAGGGAATATAGGACAGTTTCTACAAATGTTTGATAAATGAGGGCCCTGGAAAAGATACCGCAGTGACGTCTGGTGGATGTGAGAAGGACGTCCATCATGACCTCATTTAGACCAGGATTAACCATATCTGGACAAGCAAAGGGTACTTGGAAAAGGCGATGCTGCAACGTGTCGGGGGGATGGGAGAAGTACATCCACAACAATCTCATTTAGACCAGAATTAGCCCTAATCTGAACATCCAAAGGACATCAATGCAGCACATGCAGGAGACGTGATGAAAAAGACATCGTCTGGTGTCACAGTCTGCACTTACAGGGGACTGACAGTGGACGTGCAGAAATGACCTGAAATAGACGTCGCTGTGACTCGTCTTTGCAGTGTGGGTGGTGCACCGAGTGGGTTTGCTATTATAGGAAGCAGACCGGATGCTCTTAAGTTTGTAAAACCGACTGAGGAAGTGAGATAAGCTGCAACTCTGACAAGCTAAATACAAGTTATGACAAGCTTGAAGCATAAACCTCAAATAGCCTTTAATGTATCGAGGCTCCAGTCTTGTTTCAGCAGAGCCCTAAGCAGCACGTTTTGGTCCGACTCTGGATAATGTTGCATGAATAAAAAACATGCTTTATTGCTCTGTGAGACAAAAACTCTTAAATATTTAATACATGTCATGAATATACTCATCTAGACTAAGTAAAACCTTTTCTTTTGTTCCATGCCTTCATGCCTCTCCTGTCTGAGAATGCCTTCACTGGCACAGAGAACGCTTGTTAAAGGTGACTCTTTATTCTCAGTTGCTGCCCCAGACGGTGGGATGGGTTACTCTACATATCAGACAGTCTTCTCTGAAAGCTCACTTTTTTTCCTCACCGGTTTTCAACTCAGTTGGTTTTACCGTTACTCTTGTTGTATTGGTCTGTTCTTATTGTGCTGTGTGGTGCAGCACTTTGGTCATCTTTGGTGTTTTTAAGCTGCTTTATAAATAAAGTTGGAACGGCATTGTGCGTTGTCAAAATTTTATACACGCATAAAATCTTTAATGAATACACGAGAAAGATGGAGAGCAAGATCGACAGGCGTGCTGCGTCTGCAGTGATGCAGGCATTGTACTGATCTGTCGTGGTGAAGAGAGAGCTGAGCCGGAAGGCAAAGCTCTCGATTTACTGGTCGAACTACATTCCTACTAGAGATGAGTGAGTACACCACTATCTGTATCTGTATCTATATCTGTTCAACCATCTAAATTATCTGTATCTGTACTCGGAGTGGGCGTGGCCTAACCCAGAAGTGGGTGTAGTTTAACCAGGAGTGGATGTGGTTTACATCAATATGTTACTTTAAGTCTGATCAGAAGTTGCTATGTGTATTGTTTATTTGAAAACTATTTGCAGAGCAGCCTCAGAATTGAGATTAAATGTTTTTGATCACAATAGTAAAGAAACTATTACAGAACAAGTTTTTCAATAAAATCAGAACATTAATATTTAAGTGCATGAATTAAGAGAGAGAGAGAAGAAAATATCTTTTTTATAGCGCCTCTCAAGATAAAAATCACGAGAACAAAACATGTAAAATAGATAAAAGAATTTAGAAAATGATTAAAATATATTTAAAATGAGCAAAAAATAGACAATTGTTATTAAAAAATGTAAAGAAAGAGAGTGTGAATAGGAAAGAGGGAGTGGATCCTGAGGAAGAGGAGAGAGAGAGAGAGAGGAAGAAAAAAAACCCGACCGGAGGCAGTGACTGACGCAGCACGAGCCGTTTTCAGCTCTGTCTTGTCAAATGCACCACGTACGTTATGAAAAAGTAACTCTATTAGACTGGCCAATCACAGAGCGTGAAGACGGTCAGTTACCCAATGAGGATTTTCCTTCAGCACAATTACAGATATTTACGAGTTTTACTCGTTTCATGCTCGTACTCGTCAAAAATGCTTTATCCGTACCGGATACTTGTCTAAAACGAGTATCCGGCTCATCCCTAATTCCTACCCTTACCTATGGTCATGAACTATGGGTAGCTCCGTGGCCTGTGGTTGACTGTCCACCCTGGGTCTGGGAGATTGGGGTTCAATTCCTGGTTGGGCCATACCAAAGACTTTAAAAATGGGACCCAGTTCCTCCATGCTTGACACTCAGCTTTAAAGGAATGGACTGGGGGTTAAAACACCAAATAATTCCTGAGCGCAGCCACTGCTGCAGCTCACCGCTCCTCTCCATGGGGATGGGTCAAATGCGGAGATGAATTTCACCAGTGTGTGAAGATGACTATGGGACTTTAACTTTAATGACCAAAGGAACGAGATTGCTGATACAAGCAGGTGAAATTTGTTTTTGTCTCCCATGGTGGCTGGGCTCTCCCTTATAGCTAGGTTGAGAAGTGTGGTCATTCGGGTGGGGCTCGAAATAGACCCACTGCTCCTCCACATCGAGAGGAGCTGGTTAAGGTGGCTTGGGCATCTGGTTAGGATGCCACCTTGGTGAGATTTTCCAGGAATGTCCAACTGGGAGAAGACCTAAAGGAAGACCCAGGACACGCAGGAGAATATCTCTCGGCTGGCCAGGAAACATCTTAGGATCTTTTAAGTCCTTATAGTCTGACATCTCATCCCTGATTGTCTAACAGCAACATGTCTCTACCACTGACTCTGTTTGCTCTGCAACTCTGATGTTTTATCTCCACAAATAACACAAGCCTGAAGAAATTGTGCTGTGTGGTGGAGTTGCTAATGCTAACGGTTAGCTTCTGCAAGCCAAGATGTTCTCTGATGTTTCCTGGATGCCAAGCCAACAGCCTTCCTTGTTGCAAGCGGAGATGGGTGATTCCATGAACACATCCTGTGGAAGATCTCTTGTGTGGTTCCAGTTCCCAAAACATAACATCCCAGGGAACCAGACCACTACCGACCTGTCGCCTTCACCTCTTATCTGATGAAGACTATGGAGAGACTCATCCTCACCCATCTACGCTCAGTTGTAATGCCGGAAATAGGTCCACTGCAATTTGCATGTAAACCAAGCATGGGAGTGGAGGATGCATTCATCTACCCCTAACTCACCTCGAAATGGAAAAAAAGCACTGTGAGAATCATGTTCTTTGACTTCCCAAGTGCCTTCACCACCATCCAGCTGTGTCTACTGCAGCAGAAGATGAGGGGTACAGGAGTGGACAAACATCTGACACCATCAACTACCTCACCAACAGGCCACAGTACGTGAGCAGACACAACTGTTCGTCTGAGATAGTTGTGTGCAGTACTGGAGCTCCACGGGGTACGGCTCTCACCCTTTCTATTCACTTTCTACACCTCGGACTTCACATGCAACACCAGCAGCTGTGACCTCCAGAAGATTTGGAGGGGTATGAAGACACTAGACCCCCTATTGGAGCGCTCTGTTTGTGTGTGTGTTGGGGGGGGGGGGGTTTAAGAAGCGGAGGGCGCTTAATCTCTGACATGTTTCTCTGACATTAATGGTATAACTTGCTGATACACAAGCAGACAGAGCACAGCTGTTTCTAAACACAGGAAATGCGGACTAAAATATTTTTGCATCATCACTTTGGCGCCCCTTCCAGCCTGGCACCCCCTCATCATGGACTTTTGGTGTGAGCGTAACCACCTCGCTTGAACACCAGTAAGACAAAGGAAATGGTGACTGACTTCTAGAGAAACACTCCACTCACCAGTAAACATCCAGGGTGCAGACATTGAGGTGGTAGATACCTTTAAAAGGAACTCTGTGTCATGTTCCTGGACTTCCCAGTGCTACTTCTGTTCCCGTTTCCAAATAAAGTACTTTTCTTTAACTCAACCAGTTTCGTCAAGTTGATTTTGCATGTCTTGGGTTAGACACTTACCTCCAGTCATGACAGAATCATCCGGCCATCAACCTAACCCAGCGGAATCTGTACTTGCCGATCTGGCTACCCGGATGTCGCAGCAGGAGCAGACCCTTCCTGTCCTCATGGAACAGCTCAACATCGCTAACTAGCGCTACCAGCACTTGAAGACTATGATCCAGCAGCTTCATGAGCGACTTCCAGCTCCGGCTCCTGTTCCAGCTCTAGCATCAGCCGCTACTCCGGTGTCCGTTCCGGAACCATTGTTACGAGCCTCTGGAGGAGTGGGTCCACCCAGACCGGAAACGCTCGGTCCTACGGAAGTCACCCACTTCCGTCCGGCCCCCACCCCTGCCATGTCCTACGTTCTCGGGTGAGCTCGAAGACTGTTTTGGCTTCTTACTGCGGTGCCGCCTAGCGTTTGAGCGCTCTCCCAGTACTTTTATTACAGACTCTATGAAGATATCTTTTATTGTCAGACTATTGAGGGGCAAAGCGCTTAGGTGGGCGGAGGCCAAGAGTAGGAACCCTGATTTTCTGTCAGGTTCCTACATTGAGTTCTTGGAGGATTTTAAGGTGACTTTTTGCAGTTCTGAGACCACCACTGACATTCGGAAGAAGCTCCTACACCTCTCCCAGGGACGGAAAACAGTGGCAGATATGTCTCTGGAATTCAGGACTTTGGCTGCCATGACATCATGGAATGACGATGCTTTAAAAGTGGCCTTCATCGAGGCTTTATGTGACCGTGTTAAGAATCAGCTAGCTCTGTGCCCCGAGCCATCCACCCTGGATGGATTAATATCACTCTCCATCTCTATAGAGCTCCGGACCCCACGTGGCTCTCGGTTAGTAGACGCCATATTGGCAGGAAAAAAAGGTAAACAAACACAGATCGTAAACATGAACATGAACGGGATTGGCTTGGATTTTACTTCGTCGGAGTTTACTTCACACTTTAAAACCGAAGAAATCGTTTTATATAGTCAGAAATTAAATAGACTAAACATCTCCGACCCTTACCGTGCCCCTGGGATACTTTTTAAAAACGCCAGAAGCTGTCGGAGCGGACTTCTTACCGGACCTGGCCGGGGAACCCCTTGGGATTTACCCGGAGAAGCTGGCTCAGGCGGCTGGGGAGAGGGAAGTCTGGGCCTCTCGACGCTACTGCCCCCGCAACCCGACTCCGGATAAGCGGCTGAAAATGGATGGATGGATGGACAAATAACAGATTTACATGTAAGTAGTTTAAATAGAGTGCTGTGCTGTTTGAATGTATTAACTGAACGCCAAGAGAAATCACTAGTTAGATTTTTTTCTGTGAATAAAATAAATATGTCAGGTAGGAGCGTCTCAGGATCTGTCTGAGATCTGTCTCGGTGAGACAGATAATAGCAATCCAAAGTGCTTTTTATGTGTGATCTGACAATTGATCAACCATTGCTTAAAAATTAAATACAGCTTAGCCGGTTAATTGCTGTGATCATAAAACACGTAAACGGCAGCACGCAGAACTCACGAGGCAACGTTTTACGTGATGTTTACTTGTTGCTATGAGTAATAAGACAGAAAAAGCCACGCCAAAATAAGTTTAGGAAGCCCGCTAAGAATCGTAATAAAAGTATTTAAAATAAACACCATACACAGTTGAGGAAACGTTGGTTTAAGTACCTGATATGAAGCGGTCGCTGCATAAGCAAAAACCTTTACTCTCGGGATCCCACAGTTTCATTTTAGCCCGGTCACTAGTGAGTTTTATTACAATGATCCAACATTCGCGGCGCTCCGGATCTTGGGGAATCCTGTAGATGGCTCATTCCTTATGTCGTCCGCGTCTGTTCTGTACCCTGGGGCACAACAGGAAACGACCATATTTCCCGTTTGACTGAGTTTTCTGACAATAACAAATAGTCCAGCTGCGGGCTTCTACCTGCCAAGATGACGCCGTTTCGATTTGAACTGTTGCATGCCGGGAGAAGTGACGTCAACTCCCGGAGCTCTATACTCATGTTATACCAGATTTACATTGCATGCCTGTGTCTCACAGTATGCTGCATAGTGTTGAAACCCATGTTTGTTTGTTTTTTCATTTTTTGTTCATGGTTTTTAGTGGTCGAAGGTTACAATACTAGATAACTGCCTATGTGTATGTACATGTACCTTTGTTATTATTTTTCTTCAAAGTATTCTCTTAAGTGTTGGTGCTGCTGTAACGAGTGAACTTATCCACTGTGGGATCATTAAAGTCTATTCTAATTTACAGCGTGATGTGCCTTTGATTGGCCGCTAATCTGAGGACACAGGGGTAAAATATTTTCACGCTCATCCTGAACGACAAACTCAACCCTATATTCCAAAAACAACAAGTAAAGGATGATTTTTGGGTGAACTTGCTCTTTAAAGCACATTGGCAGAAGGTAAACCTGTCACGTGTTCATCTAAATAGACTCAAGAGTCCACCAACATTAAATGAGAAAGACTGATTTCAGTCCTAAATATGCTTTTACCCTTACTGGAGAGCAGAGATGAGCGTGCTTGTATTTCCGAGCAGATGGTGTAGTTCCCTCTGACCACATCCTGGAGAGCACCCCTGCAATGGCAAACATACATCAGGGACAATCCTCCTAACCGCAGCTTAAACAGGTGACATGGAAAATACAGCTTTGAATTAGTGTTTAACACAAACTGCACGTTTTCTCTTTAAAATCCTTTATTTAGACATCCCAGATTTAATAATCCAGTTACTCTCCCTGTTGTGACAGAAGGTCTACTACATATGTGGTATCTGGAACATTAAGATAGTATCGTTACTCACGTCTTAACACTTTAAATACAGTAAATATTAGTCCCTAAAATGTTCAACATTTAATTGCCTGCCAGCTGGTTTATACAGGATGCCTGACTGACTCCAGGTAATTCTCCTCGATCATGGCAAAAGAATTCATGACTGGTCCCAACACGTCCTGCCTTTTCACACCATTTAAAAACGGCTAATCAACCCTTTTAATGACATCATCCATGACTAAAGGTCTATCATTCCTTAAAAAAATTCTTATTGCTCACTGCCTTTCAGGCAAGAGTTTCAAAATGAGATCATTAAATGTTGCCTAATGATGGAGCAACAGCTGCTTTGGTTGGTTGGAAGACAACATGATGTTCACTCTGACAGGATGTTGCATGTTGCCGTGAAAGGGGCCAATTCTGCTTTTTGTTCCTCTTCAGGTCCGGTTCACAATGCAAACTGTGACAATGCTAACATGCTGATAAAAACACGCCCATAAAGTGTAGCAGGTTGGAGCATTGTGCTTGCCAAAATTGAACATGGACACAGCAGGGACAGAAGTCACAAAGAGAAAGAAAACTGTTATCTCGGTGAGCTGCAGCTCCTAACTGATGAAGAACAAAGTCACATTCAAATTCTGATCAACGTTTCAGCTTTTAAATGCAAATAAGAACTAATGATATGATTCTGGCAGACTCTTCATCATTATCACGCCTCTTCCTCCCCAGGAGGAACCATGTTTACCTTCTTATTCATGATTCATGTAAAAATAAACTTCATAGAAAGGTCACTGCCTATTAATGCACGCCCACAATATCACACACACATTTTACTAGCAGATAAGTCAGCTAACAGTGTGCAGAGTGTGGTTGTCTGGTTGGAGGTCTCATAACCATAGTTAGATCCGTTTCCCCTGCAAGCAAGTCTGCAGCACCTTTGGTCGATTTCTTCTGCTCTTACAACCTAGCAAGCCTTCTCATATATGACCTATAAACAATAATTTAACTTCAGCTCCTGTCTGATTGGATTTCTAGGCTATTACTCATATGCTTAATTATAGTTCAAGCAGCAGGAAGTTGTTTTCCTTTCTGTATTTTTTCAAACAAAACAGCAGAAAAGCTGAAATAAAGATTAAATATATGGTTTATTAACTTATAATCTGTCTTGTTGCTAGCCAAACTCTTGGAAATGCTGATCGGTCACATGAAAAGTCCCACAGTATCATCATGTCAGGAATAAAAGCCGTTACATCCTCAGAAAAAAGCACCATTTTGTTGATTTAAGCATTTGCTTCATGTAAAAGCTAATGAAAGTAAAAATAAAAACCCTGGATGTATTTGATCATTATCACAGGCATTTCCCAGAAGTGACGCATGTCACTGACAGAAGAGCTGAAGGTGGTCCTCTAATCTGCTTCCACAGCCGCTTGAAGGGTGAAGCTCCATAGGGGCAGATCCTGTAGAGGATTTTTAACGGGGCTGCCACAGCCAAAGGTTCTGCCCAGTGGCTTGTGCTCCACAGGATAAGAGTGTGTCAGAGGCCACAACTGTGATTGCTATTGAACGAGGGTGACGGGGAGAGATGGCCAAAGGTGTCCATGGAGAGCTTCTTCTGTGATCTCCTCTGTTAGGATCTGTGCAGAACAGGCGTTGCCTCGAGAAGACCCTTTCCTGTGGTGCTTCACAATTAGGGAGTGGACGTTCTCGGGACTCGTTGGGAGTTTTTATTATATTTTTGTTTTACGCATGCCATCTTTTAAAACAAATGTTTTTCATTCATTTTAAATAGTGCAGTCTTAGATTATTTGTAGATTATTGTGGGAATTAAAAAGACCTGAGTTCCCCACTTGTGTCTCTGTTCTCTCGGTTCCATTACTCTTGCTCCCACCCTGTATCTAGGCCTCTGGTTTACAGGTCAGACCTTTCAGTCAGAGAGTTGTTTCTCACTCTCACTCACTCTCTCTCTCTCTCTCTCTCTCTCTCACACACACACACACACACACACACACACACACACACACGCGCGCACGCACGCACTCGCGCGCACACACACACGTGTGTGTGAAGTTTCATGGAAGATTTCAGACTCACTGGTGAGTTTCAGTACTGCAGTGGTGTTTGTCAGATGAATCATGAAGATCAGTTATGGATCATCAAAGTTCTACCTTAATTCCTTTCAGTTTTAACTTGAATGGAGCCTCAGGAAGCTAAAAGTCAGCAAAAGGTCAAACATGGCTACAAGAAGTCTTTGTTAAAAGGCATCTGTGCTGTAACCCGTGATGTTTAGGGTCAGATGTGTCATTTTCTCTCAATGCTCTCATTTATATTTTTAAGGCACTTTTTACAGAGTGAATAATATACAAATAGTACAAGAGGAAGGCTCGTAAGTAAATAGTAATGAAATCATAAGTTTCCATGGAGCCCGTCGCTACCAACGCTGTAAATGAAGTAGCTTTATGAGGACTCCTGCCTAATCCTTTCCCCGATGTTCTCAGGTGAAGTGAGTTAGCTCCAGGATGGGAACATCTGGCTGCTCCTCATACCTGCAGCTGTAGCAAGAGCAGCCTAAGGCCATCTGATGATTTAGGTTATTGATGGTTTAACTACTAGATGCAATTACTCTTGGCTTGTTTCAATAAACACATCGATGGTTTAGAACGCTTGTTTTTACCTCATGAGCCAGGTTGTGACATGTTTAGCGTAACCCTAGCAGGTGTGTGTGTTGTCACACCTTTACACAACAAGTGAGCCATATCTAAATCACCAGGAAGTCTGAGGACACAGTACCAGTAACATCATGTTGTCATGGTCCCTGGTGAGCTGCCTGCCTGTTGTAACCCTGGTTTTCTTCTGAGCATTGTCCACAGGTGGGCGTGTCTGAGAGCTACATGACACACGTAGCATGTTACAACACTTGTTTCATGCAGCAGGGTGAGGTGGGATGTAGCAACATTCATGATGACAGAAGCATGTTCTGCTCTGTGATGCTCTGCATCAGCGAGGGATTATCCTGATTAAGCTGCACCTCCTCAGGGGGCTTGGGGGGGGGGGGGGATTTCCCCTCCTCTACCACTTTTACTGATGCACCACTTAGAGCACCCTAGAAGGTTTCAGCGCTTCCTGACAGTCAGACTCTGCAGCTTTTGGTGAGAATGAAAGCAAGAAGTTATTGGGGTCTCACTTTCTTTCTTGGAAACCACTTTTGAGAAGAGACAGAAAAACACACCCTGGTCTACAAACCAGTAACTCCAGCCTTCATGGCTATGTGTACATTTGAAAACAATCATCAACTCCCAGGCTAACCCTGATATGTGATGCTTTAATCATGGAGCTCTGAGGTCTTACCTGCTGGTGCAGCTGCGGCCATCCCAGCCACAGTACGGCTTTCTGGACAGGACACACTCCTCACAGGTGCTTCCGTACTGGGTACAGTTAGCCACATCAAGCTGGACCAGTTCACTTCTGGAGCTCACATACAACTTTTTCTAAAAAAGTAGGAAAAGGTTTCAAATTGGGACTTTTGTTTCAGCACTGATCTAATTTAAAAAATAAAATTGACCAATACATGTAAAAAGGCCTTCTCCTGTGAGAACATTTCTATTTGTTTAGCCAACACCTGGACAGCCTTCGGTCGTGTCAGGACGTTGGTCGGTTCAGACTGGGGGAGTAAGTGTGACTCTTACTCACAGAGGAGGTGTCGAGGCTGATGCTGGTGATGTGTGGTTGGTTACGGAACGGGTGATACTCAGCGATGATAAAAGAGTGAGCCTCAGTCTGTACTACCTCGTGGACTCTTCCATCACCTGTTTGGGGCCACAAAGGAACAGAAAGATGACTCATACCTGCTTAACACCTGCAACCCTTAAATCTGGTTCCTTTAGACCACAACCATCAACGTTCATCATGGAATCCCCCACACACAAACCCACGGCAGTATCAAACCACCACAGGCCTCTTAACTGTATCGTTTCAGTTTAAATCCATCAACGCTCTGGAGAAAACACATTTTTTTATAAGTTTATATGTTAAATGCCACTAAAGCTGCCTTCTCTAGACTGGTGTTTTCACTTCAGCTTTACTGTCACAGGTTTTCAGATCCTGGAGGAAGTGAACCATAGGTGCTCAGGTGGAACATGCTGTGTTTGTGTTTTAGTAACAGGAACTTAACAAGTGAAACCTGGTTTAGTTTATTAGTTGGGTTATTTGTGGGAACCCCTGATCTGAACCAGAACAGATCAGCTGGTTAGCAGTGATCTCTGCACTGCTAACATATCATCTACCAGGGCCAACATGAGTCGAATCAAATCCTCCAGGAGGAGAACAAACTTTTACTGTCGTGGTAAAAAGAAAATCCACCCTCTTTTGGAGGTTTAAGCATCATCCAGGAGCTGCTGGTTAACCCGTCATCTTCAGAAGGAGCTCCTCTATAAAAGCGGGTTTGATGGTCTGGAGCATACAGCTGTGTGTTAACACAAGTAGGAAACACATGAGCAATGACCTTAGAGAGGCAGCTGTTGCTGCCCATCAATCTGGGAAAGGTTAAAGGTCATTTTTTAAGGTGTTTGTTTGGAGCCCAGATAAAAAGATTATTCACAAGTGGGATCATTTAGAATGACAGCCAGCTTTCCCTTTGGAGCTAAGCGTTTCAAAAAATTTAGAATTTCCTAATGGGACTCATCGTTCAGCTGCTGGGGCAAAGCACGCCAAAGGCTTGGATCTCATGGTTTTGCCCCTCGGTGAGTTGAACGGCTGCTTCTTATCGTTACAGCCCAGACATGCAGGACTTTTTATGAACCACAAACTAAATGCCAGTGAACTTATTCATAAGCTTCTAGTCATTATAAAACACGTTTGAGGGAATTTCTACTCACTCAGAGAGAGGAACATAACAACATGGTGACCATTCCCCCTGGGATGGGAGGCATCGACGTAGATGTGTGTGTAGTTATGGTGCTTGAACAGAATCGGGCCCGACCCGCTCGCCGGCTGAACCCAATCCATCATCTCAGCACTTCTACTCTCTATCCTGTTCAGGACGTCTATATGTTGCATGCTGCTGTCACGAACACACTGAAGAGAAAAGATTCATGTCGATCGGCTATGGCATGTGATAGAAATTCAAAACACAGAATCAGATCCAGAGACAGATGATAGAATAAACCCGTTTCCCGAGTAATTAAAATGGTACAAAGTTAATGCAAACACTGTAAAACAATAAGTCAGGTAATTTAAAGAAGAATGTTGGATTCTTAGGTCATTCCAGATCAGAGTGAATAGCATACCTGCTTCCTCTTTTTGTCCAGTTCTCTTTGTCTGTCATCTGTTGCTTGATCCTTAAAGGCAGAGGTCATGAAAATGTCTCTAATATCACGTAGGGAGTAGACGCAGACAGCGCTCATGTCCCTGCAGACCAACGCAACAGTCAGACATCAGATGCAACATGAGTCGTAACTCAGATTGCAACAAGATAAAGTCAAAAGCATGATAAGGGAGGACATGACATGCCTCTTTAAAACAAATTATATTAGTTTTACAATCAATACTAAACATGTCCATGTATCAAACCTCTGTCACTTTATAACAAACATGCTGTTGCTGGCCAAGCCCACTCAATACCTGATTGGCTGCTATGCAGGGAGGAGCTTTGCTAACGAGGAGGGGTTCAGAGTAGCACGGCTGCTCCCCTACATCCTGAACAGAGGCCTCCCTAAGCATGGACAAGTGTGTGTGTGTGTGTGTGTGTGTGTGTGTGGGGGGGGGGGGGGGGTCTTTGCTAATTCTCCTTTCTGTGATGTCATAAAAATAAAAATTTTCAAATGACGAATGGGCAGTTTTTGTTCAAAATTTGAGTGTTTGGAGAAGCAGTAGAGACCCACATGGCAGCACCAAATGAAGCAAAAGCTGAGATTGCATAATATGTCCTCTTAAAATCTAAATGTTTTCAATGCTTTTTAATTGTAAGTTGGCTTTATAGAAAATTATTGCTTACATTGGGTAATTGCATACATCCACACTAGCTGGACGGCAAGAAGAGTGGGTTGGGGGGGGCTGGTGCCTATCTCCAGTGGTCAACGGGCAATCAGGCGGGGTACACCCCGGACAGAGGGCCGGCCCATCGCAGGGCAACACAGAGACTAACAGGACAAACAATCACACACACTCACACTCACACCTAAGGACAATTTAGGCAGACCAATTAACCTAACAGTCATGTTTTTGGACTGTGGGAGGAAGCTGGAGTACCCGGAGAGAACCCACGCATGCACAGGGAGAACATGCAAACTCCATGCAGAAAGATCCCAGGCCGGGAAGCAAACCCAGGACCTTCTTGCTGAAAGGCAACAGCTCTAACCACTGCACCACGCAGCCCCTGCTGGAAATATGTAAAATTTTATGACACTGCCCTTCTTTCATTTACTTGTGCAACCTACAGCTCTATGTGTGTTAATAAACTATTTAGCTCTGTTCACTGACAACTAACAGATAAACACAACAGTGGTAATGACAGCTGGGGGGTGGGGCTGTGGCATGTGATGTCACACTTCCATGGGTCTGTATTCAGTACTTACAAGAGAATCCAAATGGTTTTTCTCCATCTTCATAGTACAGTAAAAGTAAATAAATGTAAAAGGTAAATCAAGGTATAAAAAATGTTAACTATCAACACAAAAAAGTTTAGAGATGCATCTAAAGCAACTGCAAAGGTCTTTTAGTTTTAGTGATGCTCAATCTCAGTGCAGCTTTTGATACTCTGGACCACAACATCCTCTTTGACAGACTAATGAACTGGGTGGGACTTTCAGGCACAGTCTATAATTGGTTCCAATCATACCTTGCATACAGGAGTTATATTGTTTCCATTGGTGAACACAAATCAAAGCAAATCGCACTGACATGCGGTGTCCCCCTAGGCTCAATTCTTGGACCACTGCTTTTCAATCTCTACATGATCCCACTGGGCCAGGTCATAAACAATATCAACATCGCCTACCACAGTTATGCAGATGACACCCAGATCTACCAATTTCTATTGCCTAATGAATCTGGTCCCATAGACTCACTCTGTCAGTGTCTAGAACAAGTTAATGACTGGATGCAATTAAGTTTCCTTTAGTTAAACAAAGACAAGCTTTAAGTTATTGTCTTTGGAAGGATAGGATGGAAGCTATTTCTCATCTTAGCTCCAAAGTAATAAAGACAAAGACTCAGGTTAGAAATCTTGGTGTTACCATTGACTCAGACTTGCGCTTCCCTGGTCACATTAAAGCTATAACTAGATCAGCGTTTTATCATCTCCATCAATTAGCATGTCAAAACAAGACCTAGAGAAACTAATTCATGCATTCATCTCCAGCGGGCTGGACTATTGCAATGGTCTCCTAACTGGTCTTACCAAAACAGCTGTAAAACAACCACAGCTTATTCAGAATGCTGCTGCTAGAATCTTAACAAGAACCAAGTACATCACTCCTGTTCTTAAATTTCTACACTGGTTACCAGTAAACTACAGAATCCACATCAAAGTGCTTCTACTAGTTTATAAATCTCTCAAGGGCATGGGGCCAAATTACATGTAGAATCTCCTTCCTGTATATACACCCAGCAGGGCTTTCAGATCCTTGGGAAAACAGTCAGCTGGTAGAACCTCGGATCAGAACCAAACAGGGTGAAGCTTGTTTCAGTCACTATGCTGCACAGAGATGGAATCGGCTTCCTCATGACCTCAAATGTGCTCCAACTCTAGTAAGTTTTAAATCAAAACTAAAAGCATTCATGTTTTCATCAGCCTTTGAATAAATGTTTCTTATGCAGCACCTTCTGCACGGTAACTGCTGCCCTTTTGACTATGCCTTTTATCTGTTTGTTGAATCTGAAATTAATATCTACATTCTTTGTTTGCTGTCCTTGATCTGGTAAAGCACTTTGAATTGCCTGTGTTTGTAATGTGCTATGCAAATAAAGCTGCCTTGCCTTGATGCTTAATCTTCATATGGTGGCAACTGAGGCAGTGTACTTAATAGGAAGTGACATCTGTTATGGTACAGGGGTGGGGGTGGTAGACCGAGGTCAGCCGCTAATGAGAAGCTATTGGTCAGTCTTGAGCAGGTCAGAGGCTCTGGTATCATTTTCCATGACAGGGAGGAGGAAAAGAGGAAGTGTAAGGGGTGGGCGGAGTTATAAGTAATGCTGATGGCCCTATGGGAGAGGCAAGGACGGAAGTGATTCTGCTGGTGAGGATGCTCTCTATTGAACCCTCATAGGATGAGCACTTGATAGGAACGCGTGGGAAGAAGAGGTTTGTGCTTTGTGGTGTAATCAGACCAGGAGAAAGAACCAGCCACAGGCTCATTGGTTCTCATGCTCTCAGCTAATGATTCATATGTTTGACCATAAAAAACAGCTGCTTGTGCATTTTTGTTTTTGTCATGTTTGTGTTGATCGTGTGATTAGAAGAGAAACAAGTGACATCTCATCCTTACATAAGCAGACTCTGATGAAGTTCATAAAAGCATCTTACCACTCGTTCCTGAACAGCGCATATATCTTTGCTTCTTGTTGGTCTCCATGAACAGTGGCAACGTCCACCAGCTCAGTGAAATCCTGCTTGGTGTTGGCGTTTCCACAGAAGAGTCTGGCATTCATTTGGGATGTCCAACTAAACTGCAGCTTGTTCTTGGGTCCCCCAATATCAGCCTGGAACCACCCAACAGATAAAGAATCAATAGTGAAGATGGGATTAATCTATGTAGGAACGGAACAATCTGCTCTCTGCAGCCCTACCGTGCAAACTTGGCTCACATAGGGAATCCACATGTCCCCGTCCAGTCCTGTGTCTTTGCTTTTCTGCTTATAAAAAGCATAGATTCTGTTTTGTAGGCTTTCATTCCTTTTGTCGTGCACCAAACCCACATAGTGCTGCTCTGAAGACAGGACAAAGTATTAGCACATGATAATTTATAGATTAAAGTAAAGTTAAATGGAGTTTCCATGCATCCCTCAGACAAATACCTTTATCATGGTGAACTGGTCTTACTCTTTTAGACCCAAACTTGTGGATGCCAACATTCTCCTGAGCTCCAGAGTACGTAATGTAGAGATCTGTGCCTTGTTCGGTTTCTGAGGCACACAGTTGCACATTTTATAATAATAATAATAATACATTTTATTTCAAAGCGCCTTTCAGGACACCCAAGGTCACTTTACACAACACACGTAATAAAATACAATAAAACAATAATAAAACCCAAAGAAGAAAAAACAGAGAGAAACATTTCAATAAAATCAGAGGTTGTAGGCAGATTTAAACATGTGTGTTTTGAGTTTTGATTGGAAAAGGGTAAAACTGTCGATGTTCCTGATGTCTGGGGGAAGTGAGTTCCAGAGTCGAGGAGCAGAGCGGCTGAAAGCTCTGCTCCCCATGGTAGCGAGACGGGCAGAAGGAACCGCAAGATGGATGGAAGAAGAAGATCTGAGTGAACGGGACGGGGTGTGAATACTTATAAGGTCTGAGATATATGGAGGAGAGAGGTTGTGGATTGCTTTGAAGGTATGGAGGAGAATTTTGAAGATGGGCCTGAATTTAACTGGGAGCCAGTGGAGCTGCTGGAGAACCGGCGTGATGTGGTGAAAGGAAGGGGTTCTGGTGATAATACGGGCTGCTGAATTCTGGACCAGTTGCAGTTTATGAAGGAGTTTGTTGGGGAGACCATAAAGAAGTGAATTGCAATAGTCGAGACGGGAGGTGACGAGGCTGTGGACGAGAATGGCGGCAGTGTGAGGGGTCAGTGAGGGACGAAGACGGTTTATGGAACGTAGATGGAAGTATGCTGACCGAATTAAGTTATTAATGTGAGCCTGAAAAGAAAGGGAGCTGTCGAGAATGACACCCAGACTCTTGACATGAGGTGAGGGGGAGACTGTGGCACTGTCAATAGTTAAAGAAAAGCTGTCAGATGTTGAGAGGGTGGAGTTAGTGCCAACTAGAAGAAGTTCAGTTTTATTGCCGTTGAGTTTGAGGAAATTAGAGGTGAACCATGATTTGATTTCAGAGAGGCAGAGTGTAAGGGAGGATGGTGGGAGAGTTGAGTTGGGCTTACTGGAAATGTAGAGCTGGGTGTCATCTGCAAAGCAGTGAAACTGGATATTGAATTTGCGGAAGATTTTGCCGATAGGGAGGAGATATACTATGAAGAGGAGGGGCCCCAGGACAGAGCCCTGGGGCACACCTGACTTGACTGGGGAGGGTTCTGAGGTAAAGGATTTTAACTGGATGAACTGAGTGCGGCCAGTAATGTAAGATTGAAACCAGCGGAGGGGGGTGTGAGTGATGCCTAAGGAATAGAGTCTATTAAGGAGGATGGGATGAGAAATGGTGTCAAAGGCCGCACTCAGATCGAGGAGAATAAGAATAGAGATTAAACCAGAATCAGCAGCAATGAGTAGGTCGTTAGTGATCTTAATAAGTGCTGTTTCTGTGCTGTGGTGGGGACGGAAGCCAGACTGAAACTGTTCATAAAGGTTATTGCGGGTGAGATGTGAATGGAGCTGAGATGCAACAGTTTTCTCAAGGACTTTGGAAATGAAGGGAAGATGGGAAATGGGACGGAGGTTATTGAAATCATTGGGATCTAAACCAGGTTTTTTTAGAATAGGGCTGACTGAAGCGGATTTGAATAGGGATGGGACCGTACCAGAGGATAGTGAGGAATGAATAATGGCTGTTATAAAAGGGAGCAGAGAAGAAAGGCAGGATTTAACTAAAACAGTTGGAATAGGGTCCAGTTGACAGGTGGAAGGTTTGGATTTGGTGATGTAATCTAATATTTCTGAGGGATGGGGAAGTTCAAAGGAGGAGAACGGAATGGTGGGTTCAAATAAATCAGGAGAGGGAGGGGAGGAATGAGGTAAAGAGAGATGGATTCTATTGACCTTCTCATTAAAAAACTGAAGGAGAGAGTTACAGGTTTCTGAAGAGTAAAGATGGATGGGTAAGGAGTCGGGAGGCTGAAAAATGCTGTTCATGATGGAAAATAATGTTTTAGTGTTGCTGGAGTTGGACGAGATGAGACCGGAGTAATACTGTGATTTGGCATGGGAGATGGAGTCCTTGTAGAGAGAAATCTGAGCAGAATATAAGTCTTTATGGATGGTGAGACCGGTTTTCTTGTAGAGTCTTTCAAGCCTCCGGTTGGTAGCTTTCAAGGAGCGAAGGGCAGGGGTGAACCATGGAGCAGACCGAGTAAAATATACAGAGCGGGATTTGATGGGAGCAAATGAATTAAGGATAGAAACCAGACCGTTATTGTACTGAATGACAAGATCATCGGGAGTAGAGGACAAATTAGGGGTCAAGGTGGCAAAACTGGAGGACAGGGAGGCTAGATCAATGTCCTTAATATTACGAAAAGAAATGATACGTGGTGACTTGATGATGGAGAGACGGAGGGGAACAGAAAAGGAGATGAGGAAGTGGTCCGTGAAAGGGAGCGGGTCAGCTGTACAGTTGGAGGGGGTCAGGCCGGAGCAGCAGATTAAATCCAGGGTGTGACCTTTAATGTGAGTGGGAAAATTGGCATATTGATGAAAACTGAGGCTGTCCAAAGATGAGGAGAAGTCTTTGCTGAGGGGGAGGGCCATATTGTCCATATGAATATTAAAATCACCAAGTAAAATTACATTTGGGGAAAGGGCGGACAGATGGGATAAAAGAGCAGAGAGTTCATTTAAAAACTCAGGGCTGAACTTGGGGGGACGATAAACAGTGACAATTATTGTGGGGGTCGGGCCGGAGAGTTGACAGGCGAGGCATTCCAGAGTGGTGAGAGGAGGAAGGTTTACGGGAAGGACCTTCCAAGTCTCGCGATACAGTATCGCGAGACCACCGCCGCGGCCCGACCCACGGGGTTTGGAGAGGTAAACAAATCCGGGAGGAGTACAGTCATTGAGTTGTGAGAAATCGCTGGGTTGTTGCCATGTTTCGTTCAGACAAAGAAAGTCTAGCTTATGGTCACTGATGGTATCTTGGAGGAGATGTCCTTTACCAGAGAGGGAGCGAATGTTGAGAAGACCAAAATTAGCAGTGCGGAAGTCCCTGGCGACAGGAGCATTAGTCCGACTAGCCAGCCGGGCTAACACGCTGGAGTCGGCAGCTCGGCAGGTATTCCTGGGTAGCCGCCGGCTAGTCGTGGACCAGAAGGAGGGTATTCCTTTGGAGCCGTCGAGATGGAGGTTCCGCCGGGACCCCCGATGGATATACCGACGGCGAGGCTGGAAGGTGATGTCGGGGAAGAGGCACAGAGCTGGTGGTGGAGATCCGGAGTAGCGAAAGCGGAGGTTGAAGAGCTCCGCCGCCGAGTACTGGAGAAGGCCATCCACGGACAGAAGAATGAGCGACAGGATGATCCAGGCCAGTGCGAGGCACACAGAAATCCTGCTGGACCACATTATGGAGTGGAGCAGGGAGGTGGTGATGTGCAACCAGAACGCAAGCTGAGCAGGTAGGTGAAAATGAGTTTTCACCGACACAGGGATGTGACCAGGGTGAAAAAGAAGAAAAAAAATACAAAAAGTTTGTTTGCCAGCGAGCAGCGGCAGCGAGACGCGCCAGCGTTCACTCAACCGGAACCGGAAGAAAGCATTTTAGCATGAAGACAGAAGATATTGGAACATAATCATTTAAACAGTAGCACAGCAAAAGAAAATCACCATCAGTCAGGCTGAGAAAAGCAGGTTGACAGTTTTACAACAAGTACAAACATTCAGCAAGGGCAGCTCCTGGAGGAAAAGGGAGAATGAAAGTTCTCCTCAGAAAATAAGATCAGCTGGCAAAGAAAACATGTGAAGCAGAAAGCAGGAAGGGGTCAGCAGAGGACAAACTCACCCACAAGGACCGAATGTTCTCCTTCTTTGATCACAGATTCCTCTATTGTCTCAATTTTGTGTAATTTATTAGGGACATAACATTCGTGGAAATGATCTGTCAAATTCTGTAAAACAAAACCAAAATCATGTCTGGAACCCTCAGTATTCTCCCTCACCTGTAACACGATTTTAACCACTCAGATTGTGCATTTGCTACTTTGCAGATCCCATTTCTGAAAAATGAAATCGGTTTATTATTCTGACGAGGACTAAAATCAGAAGTAATCCTTCCCGACTTTCTAACAGCTCCCAATAAAACCGTACCAGGTGACAGCACTGTGTTTTCTCATCTGAGGTCCCACACACAAACACCTGTCCCTCCTCCTCTCTCTGATGGACCACGGTGATTCTGTAGCTGCAGTCCTAAACAACAAACACAATAACGTCCTTAGCTTTCTGAGGTGGAGAGCAGTTCCTTACATCCCTGTAGAGATCCAAACCACTCACCTGGCTGCTGCAGTCTTTCCACATCAGCTTCTGTTCTTCTGGATTCTGAGAAGAGAAAGAATGAAGGACTGAGACTCTGCTCCTGACCGCTGTTTACTAAAGCAGGGAGCAGCTACCTTCTGCAGGTTGTTAAAGTTCAGCTTCAGGTAAGTTCCACCCAAAGATGCAACAACTTCTGATTTTCCTTCGGGGAAAATATGGACAGGTGTGTGTCCTCCAGGTAAAGGTAACCTTTTAGACTCCGATTCTGTAATCAAAGGGAAATTTTATGTGATTTATGTGATGAAAGCTGGGTTAAATGTCTCATCGTAAATGTTTTTTCTCAAACACATGAAGGCAAAAACATTACAATTCATCTTTGTTCATCTACAAGAAATGGACTTGAATTATTGCCATGGACTGTTACACAAACACGATCAAATGACAACAGTCTGCTGACTCTCCTTGGCATGGTCACAAGGAACGTGTTGTTTTGTGGCAAGTCTAAAAGTGCTGAAGAGTTATGTTAGTCTTTAGTAGACACTGTTCCAAAAATGAAGATTCAGGACCCAGATTTCATTATTCCAAACAGGTTTGTGTCACATCTGACATTTTAGACCTGAATGAGCAGCACAGGTGGGTTAACACGGGCCACATTCCACTCGTGTTCAAACCCAACCCTCATTACCTGCACCTGGGCTTTAATTTTTAATATGACATTACCTGCTGCACTTCAGACCAATAAACCAAACAATGTGTTGATGTTTTAAAAGTGATTAAACCCAAAACCTGGCCCTTTAAAGACCAAGACAATTTGGTTTTGATCATGTGACACAACTTCTGCTTTTGTCTCTGCAGAACTTTTAATAACAGCACACCCCTTTTCCCCTAATTCAAACAAATAATAAGTAAATATGGCCAATTATTGCTGCCTTCACTTACAAGACAAATTACTTCTATAGACCACATTTCTTTTTATCTATAGTTGACATTGAAACATCATATCAGAATTTGATGTAATAACAGGAAAACTCAGTTATAGCTCCAAGTGTGATGGACCTGGAAAGAACTAGACGTGTTGAAAATATTCAAGAAAAATCAAGAACATTTTCAGCTGCAGTAATAAAAGTGTGTGTGTGTGTGTGTGTGTGTGTGTGTGTGTGTGTGTGAACTTGATCCATTTATCACTCAACAACCAACTTGCCTGTGTTAGTGGTGGTCAGAGGGGCCGACGGCACCAAATGGCAGCCTCGCCTCTGTCAGACCTCCCCAGGGCAGCTGTGGCTACAAGTAGCTTACCATCACTAGCAGTGTGTGAATGTGAGTGTGTGTGAAAGCGTCTTTGGGTGTCTAGAAAAGCACTATATAAGTTCAATGCATTATTATTATTATTATTATTATTATTATTATTATCTACATAATCACTTGGAATCATGTTATGAATGCAGTGCTGCTTTCCCGTTTGTGTATGGATAGAAGCTGTTTAACCATTTCATGTACTGCTGAGATATTCATGCTTTAATAAAAGAAACAAAAGAATTAGTCAACCCCACCCTTAAATTATTACATAATGATATGTGTTGTATTAAGGTGTCTGGTGAACTCAGTATATTTCTGTTGAACAGCTGAGTAAACATTTATCTAACTAGGCTCAACTAAAGCAATCAAAAGGTAATAATATGAGGATGTAGCTCCAGGACACAGGATGTAGCTCCAGGACACTTATTAATTAAACCTAATCACTTAAAAAACATTTATAGAGAAAACTATTTTCTCTTGTAGATCTGCAACTATTTGGAAACATCCAGTTCAGCAATCATCACCAGTACAAAACAGCAATTAAAGATATGTCCATACATCCTTCAGCAGCTTTCATAACAGAGGCATATATGTTGACTTGGTTGCCTTCACCATGACAACATCTAGGCTGCTGACAGCAACGCCAGGTGTTAGTGATAACATCCTCGTTCCTCACTGGTGTGTGAGTCAGACGGCTGCAGGCAGACAGATGGTGGAGACAGGTGACACGGTGGTAAGCCATGTTAAAGGTGCTCTGTCATGCAAACTCTCTATCTGGAGCTTTTGACCATATGGGCAGCAGTACCTCAGGAGGTAGAGTGGGTTGCCCAGTGATCAGATGGTTGTGGGATCATCCCAACAGAGGCAAGACACTTAAAGTTGGAGTCAAGGCATGGGTGGAGACCTAAGTCAACCAGACTTCCTGCTAGAAAAATACCTGAGAAAAAGGCGTAGCCTGGAGGATTGAAAGAGTGGCATTGAGGCAATAATTGGCAGCACCCTTACCTCCTCATTCACGCGTGCACACGAGCACACACAAACAGAAACTCACTGCTCAGGAGAAGAACAGACACAGAAACTAACTGCAGGAAAGATGATTTCCTGTTCATCTCCTTCATTAGAAAAAAGGGGAGGAAAATGGTTAAGCCAGAATGTTATAGAAAAATTTATGTTATTAATTCTTGATCATGGACTCAATCAACTGAATGTAAACGTATTGCTCTATGCCTCTCTACATGCTCACACACACACACACACACACACACACACACACACACACACACACACACACACACACACACACACACACATTGTTGACTTCCCACACACAGACACAATCTCTCTCTCCACTCCCATCTCTGTATAAATAAAGTATGTGAACAGATGTTCGGGGCATTTTTGCCTCGTGCATTATGTTATAACTGTTATAACTGTTTGACTTGTCTGATCATTATCTCCTTCTCTCTCCGAAAACAGGAAATGGGTTATTGATAAACATATTGATAAAATCCATGACATAATTTGGTCCTTCGAAAGCTGGGGTCCCATTGCCTCGCGGTGTCAACAACCTAAATCTCCTCAGATTCCAATGCTGTTTTGGTACAGAATGGACCGAGGTGATAACTGAGGGGTGGCCTAAGTGAGAGGTGGCTTGGCTTTGAGCGTTTAGCCTTATAGAAACGCAACTCCAGTTGTCATTGTTGGTTGTGTGGTCAGAGAGAAAGATAAACAGATTCCGTAGATGCTGTATTGGCTTGGGTTTTTGAGCATTTTTGCTGAAATATAAACGCAACCCTGGTGTGATAAAGTTATAAACGTGAA
The DNA here is from genome assembly GCF_043380555.1 of Nothobranchius furzeri. Classification (NCBI taxonomy): domain Eukaryota; kingdom Metazoa; phylum Chordata; class Actinopteri; order Cyprinodontiformes; family Nothobranchiidae; genus Nothobranchius; species Nothobranchius furzeri. Next base: position 31,273,337 of record NC_091749.1, read on the forward strand.
ATGAACGCTAAATGAGTGGACCGGTGCGATAACAATGAGGTTAAATTGCTTTTTGGGCGTTTTGACCTGAAATATAAACGCAACTTTGATTTGGCCTGGCCTTTGGGTGTTTTTGCCTTGAATAGAAACGCAACTCTGGTTTTCTGTGTTGTTGTTGTTTGTTTGTCTTAGAGGTTGTAAGTAAACCGGTATGATAACTATTGGGACTCAAATTATGGTGACGTCCGCCGTGAATAGGATGGCATTGACAGGTTCCTTGAACACTGTAAAGTGGTGATGGTTTTAACAGATTCTCTGAACGCTGTCTGTATTTGGCTTGGGTTTTGAGCATTTTAGCCGGAGAATTAGAAATGAGCTCTAGTAATCTGTGTTGTTGTTTGTTGTCTTAGATGTTGTCTGCTTTAATTGTTGTTTGGATGAATGAGAGAGTGTATGGATTGCTTTGCACGTGTGGTACCTATGTATGGGGGAAATAAGAACTCACAAAATACCTTTTGAGTAAATATTGCACATTGATCCAGGAAATGTGGAAATGGTCTGAAAAATTATCAGAGGGTTGATGGAAAACATGATTTTGATAACCACTGACGTGTCACAAATGTATTATGCTTACGAGGAAGCACAGAGCGGTGGAGAGAAAAAAAGGTTGAAAATGTGAAACAGAGAGGAGGCAAGGCCTGCCTAAAGAATCAAAACAACCGCAGCTGTGCTCAGAGTCTGAGCTGCCAAGGTCAATTGCAGCCTGAAGGGAACAGCTAGAAAATAAAAATGAAAAATATAATTTGGACAGATTCTCATAATTGTTATTTGTTTTTTCTGTTGAGCACAGCTGCTGAAGAATGTATTGCATTTGAGCCCCTCTATGTGGACTTCAGCAAGTCCAGCCAACATATTTCATGTTCAGAATACACGCTGTCCACTGAGGTGGACATGTAGTGAATTATTTGCAAATTATTAAAGGTTACAAGAGTGTAAATTTTGGTCAAAACAGTAATCCCAGACCAACTAAAACTAATGACTATTGTCAAATTGTATTTTATCTCCTTATTTTTGTTTAAAATCTTCGTTTCTGATGTTCAAAGTCAAGACAAAGGAGTGCAGCGGATGACAATCGCACCCAGGTGGAAGTAATCTGGTGTGCAGTACCTGTTGAATTCAGAATCGGCATTTTGAACAGATTCTTAGACATTATCCATTAGAGACTATCCAATATCTTTATAAACATTATCCATCTGAGATTTCTAGATACAATGGGTTATCTAGTTTGCTGTTATCATATGACATTGAACTTCTTAAATGTCAGACTTCTACACGAACTGTGTGTTTAGTCCATTCATAACTTTGGAACTTTCCTAACAAATGAGTCTTATAAACAAATCTCCCCATTCATGGTTGAAGTTACCTAGACTTGATTTTGTGTTCATGATATCATTAACGTCTACTTTGTGATGAGTTACTTTTTATGAAGATGTTAAATTAACTGAATAGTTAAAGAATCTAGTTCTTTGAAGTTATGAAAAATTCTCTACCTTGTGTTATCTATCTATTATGTAATTAATATTGAACTCCTTCCTAGTAGGTTAGTGAATACTTTCTGTTGTTTTTGCTAAATCTTTATTTTGCCCCTACTTTTGAGCAGACCAGCTCCCACTTTATTATCACCTTCTAAAGTCAACAAAGAGACAGCAGTCTTTGCCCTGGACTCATCATCATTGTTTTAATTATTTGCTGGACGAGCACAATAAGCTGACATGGCCCTTAGATTTGATCAGTGGCATGATGACCTAACACTAGTCCTTGATGGTCACATTATGTTGTGAATAGCCTATTTCATGTACATCTAGTAGTTTTTGAATTAATTCTTGCTGTTTTCTAAAAACAAATACTTTAGTTGTTATCCCTCAGCTTGATCTTTAAACTAAAGTACAGCTCTTCCTCAGAGTGTTTTATGCAGTGTACGTATTTACAAATTACAAATTACAACTTATTTCTAACGTCTTCTCTGTTCCTGACAAATTATCATCTTTTGAAACACTTTTAGGGTTGTGTGTATCTAAGAACACCATCAGTTGTTTGATTTTTGACCAGTCACTGTCTCTATGTGACAAATGAGTTTTATTTTCCTTAAGGAAATCTGTTGTTTAATTTAACGTACTGAGTTTTATTTTCCTTAGATAATTCTGTTGTCCGATTTCACTTATGGAGCTTTAATTTAGCAGTATTTATCTCCTGTTGACAAATTATACGCATTATTTGAGTAGCATTATTGAGTGACATTGTACATTGTTGATGTTCTCTGAAGCAACCTTACCTTACCTTACTGAATCATGTGGAGATGAAATATTATTTTTACAATTAGGTCTGGTTTCGTTGTTAGTTAACTCCAGTGTTAGAAGCAAAGAGATTAAATTAAGAAGTCACTGGAGGTGAAAGTTTCTGGCATAGCATGAGCAAACACATAGAGTCCATGATATTTATTTACTTTTATTATAATTTTTTTTTATATGAGCTTGGGGGTGCTGACAAGCTCACCCTTTTTCCCAGATGGGTTGATTCTTTTTGATTTCTTTGGATTACAATTCATGCTACAGTTCTTTTCCCTACAATTTCTCCTAGGTGACGTGAATCACTTTTGTGTTTATTTTCAATTGTCTTTACACGGCTTATGGCTTTTTTTGTTGCTTGTTTTAATTTGTTTTGTTTTGTTTTGTTGTTTTGTGCACACTGTGTTGCACGACTCTGCCCCTTGCTGATGTGAGCTAGTAATTGCAAGTTCCTTGGGAATGGGAGTTTTTTTCACATGTTATGTGAGGTCCGGTGTTGGACCCTTTTTTGGTTTATGTTTTGTTTCTGGTGGGCATGAGTTGCCTCATGCCTCAAAAGGAGGGAAGGCTGATAACGATTTCCTCACATTATTACACTGCCTGGATGGAATAACCTTAAATATTAGATGATAAGGATTGTTGCTGAAAACAATTCAAAATCAACAGTGATCTCCCAGAATTTTCTTGTGCTTTTTCGCCACAGGTCGTGAAACCAGGAAATTGGGTTTTGATGAAGGTGCTGAAGCGAAACAGATGGGGCAGCCAGAGGTCCATTTGAAGTACTCCTCATTACTCCCATGGATACGAAGATTACTGAGAGGCCATCTTGGATTCATCCATCCCACTGCAAGCTTATCAACGTCAACTAACCGCTCTAGCGTGACAACGAAGTCCGGCTACACAGGGGTGGGCCACCACCAGGGTGCCGTCTCTCAAACCGGTGAAGATAAGATCAAGACAAGATAAGATCTGCTTCAAGCTTGTTGGGTTCACCACATTGTTGATGTTGGTAGTCGCACTCATGGCCTGCACTTGGGCCGCCTCTCAGCACCTGATGGAACAACTGAGACAGCAGCATTTGAGGGGGTACTAGAACTGGAACTGAAACGACGGATTGGGGCTCCTCCCTGACCGTACACCGACATGACAACGTAGCCTGCATCCACTTTGGCTGACGACCCCCTGGACGCAACTACAACAGGACACAGCAAAGAAGAGACGCTGGGAAAGGATCATCACTTCAAGCACCTGCACCCAAATCTCCGGACTGGTTTCACGGTCAAGGACCTGTAGGACTTTTCGGGGACAAGATCAGCTCCCTGACAATTGGACAACCGCCTCGACATGGAAGGACCCTGAAGACTTCCTATTGAGATGTTGAACTTTGCGCTTCATGTTCCGAACTACATTATTACGCTCCGGACCTGGACTTCAAAATTCTTATCAGCGTAGACTGAAACCATCCTGAGCCCTTTGACGAAGAACGCCTGGTTTGCCTCAGCTCTGCCATAGTAAGAGCTGCATAAATTAATATTACACCTTCATTTTTCCTCCTTCACTGAAGATTCGTCTGCAACTTGGAGCTTTAAAACTAAATTCACCTGATGTTTCAATACACTGTACTGATAATTTCTGTGTATTAAATGGGTGTCCTAACCCTTCCCAATCTCCTTACAGGAACTGCCATAAATTGTAGAACTGTGCATCACAGAAAATTAATTTCAATATGTATGAAATAGTTTTTCTTAAGGTTATAATTGTGTTGCTGTAGCTGATCCCATTCTACATCTCTGTGAACATCTGTAAGATATTATTGTCAGTTGTGTTTACAGTATCGTGTTTATTACCTTATTTGTTCTTATTATTTTGCTGATTTTTGTATTGAACGTTGTATGGAATGATTCTTTGGACAAGTGAACAGGATGGCGATTACGATCCGCATTAGGCAAATGATTGCAGCACCTCATGGTGTTTGCCTTTTCGTGTTGATTCTGTACTTTTCATATCTGATCGGAGTGTTTATCACTTTACTTAGTATTTTTCTTGTCTTGATGCTTATCATTTTTTGTCTTGAGTCATGATTGATGTAGCTTTCATGGATGATGGTGACTAGGTATGTAAGTGGATACAATTTCTTATTTTTTTTACTTATTTTTTATTCTCCTTATTTGGTTTTGTTCTGTTTGGTTGCTTCCCTTTGTTTGGTTATCCTGTTCGGATAAACAGGAGGGAATGTTATGGAAAAATGTATGTTGTTAATTCTTGATCATGGACTCAATCAACTGAATGTACATGTATTGCTCTATGCCTCTCTACATGCTCACTTATTCAGACACACACACACACACACACACACACACACACACACACACTAGGGCTGGGCGATATGACGATTTTAGACCGTTTTACGATCTACACATCTGACGGTCTGTCATTTTTGAGAGACCGTTTTATCACGATTCACAGCTCTGCTGTTGAATTTCTGCCTCTGAATGAAAAGGGAAAAGGGAACGTTGGTTACGTATTGTAACCCCAGATTCTATGAGTCTAGTCGCAGCCCTTAAGCTATGAGGTGGTGAATTGGCGACACTAAATATGTGGAGAAAAAGAGCTGAAGCGGACTTCCAGCATAGCTATGAAACCATGTAAATGCTGAGCATTTAACTTAAATAGCACCAGCTACACAGCTGTAATCAAACAGCTGGCGGTCTCTAATTTAGTTCTCATATCTTTGTAGACCTCGTAGGCAGGAATGAATAGTTATTGCTCCGTTTGTATGAAGAACAAGGCTCTGTCCTTTCCTTCCTTTAGCTAGCATCGATTAACAGGGGCTTACCACACTACTTGTTGAACAGATACTGAATAACACGTTTTTCCCTGCTAAATTTAGTATATAAAAAAAAACTAAACTCCTCCTTGAACCGTCACCTTATCGTGGTGGAGGAGTTTGAGTGCCCTAATGATCCTAGGAGCTATGTTGTCTGGGGCACTTTGTGTCCCTGGTAGAGTCTCCCATGACAAATTGGTGAGACAAAGAACGGTTCAGAGGATCTTTCAAGGATGTAAATTCAAAGAGTCGGAGTACCCAGCCCGGAGGGTTACCGGGGTCCCACCCTGGAGCCAGGCCTGGGGTTGGGGCCCGTGGGCGAGCGCCTGGTGGCCGGGCTTTCGCCCATGGGGCCTGGCCGGGCCCAGCCCGAACCAGATACATGAGCTCATCCAACTGTGGACCCACCACCCGCAGGAGGAACATGAAGGGTCCGGTGCAGTGTGGATCAGGTGGGAGACCGAGGCGGGAGCCTTGGCGGTCCGATTCCCAGACAAAGAAACTGGTTTTTGGGACATGGAACATCACCTTGCTGGCGGGGAAGGAGCAGGAGCTTGTGGCAGAGGTTGAGCGGTACCGGCTAGATATAGTTGCACTCATCGTGACAATTCAGTTCAATTCAATTCAATTTCATTTATATAGCGCCAAATCACGACAAGAGTTGTCTCAAGGCACTTCACATAATAAACATTCGAATTCAGGTCAGTTCATTAAGCCAATCAGAAAAAATGTTTCCTATATAAGGAACCCAGCAGATTGCTGTAAAGTTACTGACTAGTGTCAGTGACTTTACAGCAATCTGCATACTAAGCAAGCATATAGTGACAGTGGAGAGGAAACCTCCCTTTTAACAGGAAGAAAAATCCAGAGAATCCTGGTTCAGTTGATAAGCAGCCATCCACCACGACTCACTGGGGATCGAGAAGACAGAGCAGACACACACACACACACACACACACACACACACACACACACACACACACACACACACACACACACACACACACACACACACACACACACACACACACACACACACACACACACACACACACACACACCAAGCAATGTGTCCATGGTTACATTGTGATTTCTTAGTAAATATTGTATTTGGTGAGAGATAAACTTTATTGTATTTATCCTAGTGGATCTATAATTAAACGGATAAACTAGTAGTAGCACATCCAACGTCAAGGAAAGCAAAAAGTTATTATCAGGAGAGGGAGAATGTTTAAGTGGTTAGCAGCAGTGTGCTAGACGATGGCCCCCACCACGAGGCCACCACAGCTCAGCAGAACATCATTGTAGCTTCTTCTGGGGAGAAAAACACTTAGAGAAAAAATAAAGTTAATAGCTGAAGTAGCAGGAAATAATACAGTTAAAGAGCAGATTGTAGAAGAAAGTAGTAGTGTGAAAAGTGGTCAGTGTATCCTCCAGCAGTCTAAGCCTATAGCAGCATAACTACATAGATAACTCTGGATAACCTAGCCTATTTAGATGGAGGCATGTTGGAGGCAGGGCAAGGGAGAGTCGTCTTTACTGACTGTACACTCCACCTCCCTCTACTCCCCCACTTATCCAGATATAGGCCAAGATCAGATTTTAACCATAAGCCCTATCAAATAAAAAAGTTTTAAGCCTATTCTTAAAAGTAGACAAGGTGTCTGCCTCACGGACTAAGACTGGGAGCTGGTTCCACAGGAGAGGAGCCTGATAACTGAAAGATCTGCCTCCCATCCTAATTTTAGATATTCTGGGAATCACCAGTAAACCTGCAGCTGTGGTCGTAAGGTGGCCGGTGCCAGTCGTGGTGGCAACCCCCATACCCGCTGGTGGACACCAGAGGTTTGGGGAGCCGTCAGGCTGAAGAAGGAGGCCCACGGGGCGTGGCTGGTCTGTGGGTAGGGATGGGTACCTTTGACATTTGAATCGATCCGGTACTAATTCCCGGTACCTACGAAATGATACCGGTACTTAACGGTACCATTTTTCGATACTTTTGAGTGTTTAATATTTTAATTGTCTTTTATAATTAGATATATATTTTTCTCAATTTATAACCATATTTGATAAATATCACGATAAATAACATACAACTGTTTGTATTTTAACATCGTCCTTGTAGTTTTATAAGCTGATAATTAAACTGAAGCAAACATCTTTACTGTGAACTAAATTTACTGTGTATCTTCATTCCTTTTGCCGTCTTTTTTCATTTGATTTTTCCTACTGGGAAGTTAGAATTTCTGAGGAGAAAGCGAACGCACCCTTAGATGATAACAATGGTGGCATAGGAAGCGAACATATCAAGCTACGTTATCTTAAACAGTTTGTTTAACTGCTGGAGCAGATTTAAACGATGATGCCTCACACTTAAATCGTTGACACTGGTTTCATCTTCACCCAGTCACCCGTCGCATTTAGTAAAGTGAAGCCAAATTTTAGTGCGCGTTCATGTTCTTCTAGTCGGAATTTTGGAGTTCCGAGGAGAAATCGAACGCACCATTAGTGAAACGGAAGCTAACAAATCAAGCTAACGTTATCTTACATTTTATTTACCTACTGGAGCAGATTAAGATGAGGATGTCTCACTTAGATCGTTGTCGCTGGTTTCATCATCACCCAGTTACCCATCACATTAAGTGAAGTGGACCCAAGCTTTAGCGTTCTTTCTTTCTACCCATGCTGCTCTGTTTACAACTCGCTCGCAGCGACCGATGACTTAACGCTCTTGCGCATGCACAGCTGTCTAGGCAAGTTCTCGTTGTGAAGGACGGGTACCGAAATGAGGCACCGTTTCAAATGAAGTGAATCGGTGCTCGGTCGGTACTGGGGAATTCGGTCGGTACCTTAAAAAGTACCGAATTCGGTACCCATCCCTATGGGTCTCCGGAGGCAGCAGACAGGTACCGGATAGCCAAGCAGGGTGGAGCAGTGGCAGTTGCCAAGGCAAAATCTTGGGCGTGGGAGGAGTTTGGTTAGGCCATGGAGAAAGACTATCAATCGGCTCCAAAGAGGTTCTGGCAAACTGTCCGGCGCCTCAGGAGTGGAAGGCAGCAACTCGCTCACACTGTTTACAGTGGGGATGGGGAGCTGCTGATGTCAACACCATAGTCAGACAGTGGAAGGAGTACTTTGAGGAGCTCCTCAATCCCACCTCAAGCATTCCGAGGAAGAACCAGAGCCGGGAGACCTGGGGATGGACTGTCCAATCTCGGGGGCAGAAGTTGCTGAGGTAGTCAAACATCTACACAGCGGCGGAGCGCCAGGGGCGGATGAGATTCGTCCTGGGTATCTCAAGGCTATGATGTTGTAGGGCTGTCATAGTTGACACATCTTTGCAACATTGCGTGGTCATCGGGGGCAATTCCTGTGGAGTGGAAGACCGGGGCGGTGGTCCCCATCTTTAAGAAGGGTGACCTGAGGGTGTGTTCCAACTATAGGGGTATCACACTCCTCAGCCTCCCTGGAAAGGTCTACTCCAAGGTACTGGAGAGGAGGGTCCGATCGATAGTTGAATCTCGGATTGAGGAGCAATGTGGTTTTCGTCCTGGCCGTGGAGCTGTGGACCAGCTCTATACCCTTGCAAGGGTGATGGAGGGGGCATGGGAGTTTGCCCAACCAATCCACATGTGTTTTGTGGATTTGGAGAAGGCTTATGACCGTGTCCCCAGGGGCACCCTGTGAGGGATGCTCCAGGAGTATGGGGTGGGTGGCTTTCTGTTAAGGGCCATTCGGTCCCTTTACCAGAGGAGCGTGAGTTTGGTCCGCATAGCTGGTAGTAAGTCGGACCTGTTCCCGGTGAGGGTTGGACTTCGCCAGGGCTGCCCTTTGTCACCGGTTCTGTTCATTACCTTTATGGGCAGAATTTCTAGGCGCAGCCGTGGTGTGGAGTGTGTTGAGTTTGGTGGCAGGAGAATCTCGTCTCTGCTGTTTGCGGATGATGTGGTCCTCCTAGCTTCATCCAGCTCTGACCTTCAGCTCTTGCTGGGTAGGTTTGCGGCCGAGTGTGAAGCGGCTGGGATGAGGATCAGCACCTCCAAATCTGAGGCCATGGTTCTCGACCGGAAAAGGGTAGCTTGCCACCTCCGGGTCGGGGGAGAGGTCCTACCTCAAGTGGAGGAGTTTAAGTATCTTGGGGGTCTTGTTCACGAGTGAGGGTAGGAGGGATCAGGAGATCGACAGGCGGATTGGTTTGGCATCTGCAGTGATGCGGACACTGAGCCGATCTGTCGTGGTGAAGAGGGAGCTGAGCCAGAAAGCCAGGCTCTTGATTTACCGGTCGAATTATGTCCCAATCCTCACCTATGGTCATGAGCTTTGGGTAATGACTGAAAGAACGAGATCGTGAATACAAGTGGCCGAAATTAGTTTCCTCTGTAGGGTGGCCGGGCTCAGCCTTAGAGATAGGGTGAGGAGCTCAGACATTCATGAGGGACTCGGAGTAGAACCGCTGCTCCTCCAGATCGAAAGGAGTCAGTTGAGGTGCTTTGGGCATCTGGTCAGGATGCCTCCTGGACGCCTCCCTGGGGAGGTGTTTCGGGCATGTCCTGCCGGCAGGAGGCCCCCAGGTCGACCCAGGACACGTTGGAGAGGTTACATCTCCAATCTGGTCCGGGACGGCCTTGGGGTCCTGCCGGAGGAGCTGGTGGAGGTGGCCGGGGAGAGGACGGTCTGGAGCTCCCTAGTTGGGATGCCATATGCACCCGCGACCCAGACCCGGATAAGCGGAGGAAGACGACGATGACGACAAAATTTAATAAATTTCCCAATAGAGCTCCGGACCCCACGTGACTCTCAGTTAGTGGACGCCATTTTGGCATGCAAAAAAGGTAAACAAACACGGATGTAACCATGAACATGAACGGGATCCGCTTGGATTTTACTTCGTCGGAGTTTACTTCACACTTTAAAACAGAAGAAATCGTTTTATATAGTCAGAAATTAAATAGACTAAACATCTCCGACCCTTACCGTGCCCCTGGGATACTTTTTAAAAACGCCAGAAGCTGTCGTAGCGGACTTCTTACCGGCACAACACCGGACCTGGCCGGGGAAACCCCTTAGGATTTACCCGGAGGAGCTGGCTCCGGCAGCTGGGGAGAGGGAAGTCACGCTACTGCCCCGGCAACCCGACTCCGGATACGCGGATGAAAATGGATGGATGGACAGACAAATAACAGATTTACACGTAAGTAGTCTCGGTGAGACAGATAATAGCAATCCAAAGTGCTTTTTATGTGTGATCTGACAATTGATCAACCATTGCTTATAAATTAAATACAGCTTAGCCGGTTAAATGCTGTCATCATAAAACACGTAAACGGCAGCATGCAGAACTCACGAGGCAACGTTTTACGTGATGTTTACTTGCTGCTATGAGTAATAAGACAGAAAAAGCCACGCCAAAATAAGTTTAGGAAGCCCACTAAGAATCATAATAAAAGCATTTAAAATAAATACCACACACAGTTGAGGAAACATTGGTTTAAGTACCTGATATGAAGTGGTCGCTGCATAAGCGAAAACCTTTACTCTCGGGATCCCACAGCTTCATTTTCGCCCGGTCACTAGCACGTTTTATTACAATCATCCAACGTTTGCTGTGTTTCGGATCTTGGGGAATCCTGTAGATGGCTCATTCCTTATGTCGTCCGCGTCTGTTCTGCATCCTGGGGCACAACAGGAATCTACCATATTTCCCGTTTGATTGAGTTTTCTGACAATAACAAATAGTCCAGCTGCCGGCTTCTGCATGCCAATATGGCGCCGTTTCGATTTGAACTGTTGCATGCCGGGAGAAGTGACGTCAACTCCCGGAGCTCTATAAAATGTCCCTGAAGCTGCAGCTCGTCACTGTCACTTTGTGTAGGGGGTTGGACCCAAAATGCAGAAACCCAGAATATATTTATTTAAAAATAAAAATAAAAAAAATAAGAGAAAGAGAGAGAATAGAAATGTTCCTTTATAAAGAAGGGTCCCAGTCAAATCCAGATGGAACATTAAAATCAAAAGGGCTAGGAGGACAAGAGGTAAAACAGTGCTGAAAAGCAACAATGAACTGACAAACACAAAAGACAAGACCGGGGCTTAAATACACAGGGGCTCGGTAATTAAGGGAATTGGGCACAGATGGGAATACCATACCATACCATACCATTTTATTTATAAAGCGCATTCAACATGGCATTACAACCAGACAAGGCGCTGTACATTAAAAGATTACAGTTAAATTAACACGTTCAGAATGACATTTAAAGCATAGTTTATAAGAAAAAATGAAAACAAGAAAATACTCGAACTAACAGTCGTAAAACACTAAAAACGCAAAGGAATGTGAAACAACAGATAAAAACATATGAAAGAACCACAGTAATACAGATGTTAATTATTGTGCATTCTATTGTAGAAAGAATGCAGTTGTCGAAAGTGGTCCATGATTATGTATTATATGCAAGGTTGAAGTAGTGAGTTTTCATGCGAGATTTAAAAATGCTAATTGTTGGTGCTTGCCTCACTAGTAGTGGCAATGCGTTCCACAGCTTGGGAGCACAGACAGAGAAAGCCCTTTCTCCACGGCTTTTCAGACGTGCGTTTGGAAGAGCTAGGAGGAGCTTATCCTCAGACCTGAGAGCACGAGGCGGATTGTAGTAATGGACGAGTTCACACAGATATGGAGGAGCTTGACTGTTCAGGGATTTATAAGTGAGCAGCATGATTTTGAAATTGATCCTGAGATGAACGGGCAACCAGTGGAGAGATTTTAGAATTGGTGTAATGTGCTGTCTTCTGTCAACTCCAGTCAGGAACCTAGCTGCTGAATTCTGGACTAGCTGAAGTCTAGATTGAGCTGCTTTACTGATGCCGTATAGGCAGGAGTTGGAGTAATCCAGCCGTGAAGTGATGAAAGTGTGGACTACTGATTTGAGAAGACGAACACTCAGGATGTGCTTTAGTTTAGAGATACGCCTGAGGTGGTAAAAACATGATTTAACTGTGTTATTGACCTGAGCATCCATCTTCAGAGCCTGGTCTATTTTAACTCCAAGGTTGGAAATTACAGTGGAGACATTAGGTGATAGATAGTTGAGGTCAGGTTGATGAGTAGCCGGGATGCTGTGAGGATTAAAAACGATTACTTCTGTTTTGGAGTCATTCAGATGGAGGAAGTTATCAGCAAGCCAAAGCTTAACATTATCGATACAATCAGACAGAACTTGCATTGATTGAGTTGGCTTGAATGAAAAGTAGATCTGACAGTCATCAGCGTAAAGATGGTATGAGACAGCGTGCCTTCTGAAAATGGCTCCTAAGGGCAGTATATAGAGGTTAAATAGTAACGGGCCGAGTATTGAACCTTGTGGGACACCCCAACGGAGTGGTTGTGACTCGGATGAACAGCCATCCAACATGACTCTAGCGGACCTGTTATAAAAGTATGACCTGAACCAATCTAGGGCTGAACCAGAAATGCCAGCCCAAGTCTGAAGTCTGGTGATCAAGATGTTATGATCGATCGTGTCAAATGCTGCTGATAGATCCAAAAGTAGCAGAACCACATGGAAACCTGAATCTAAAGCGAGAAAAATGTCATTAAACACCCGAACATGAGCAGTTTCAGTGCTGTGCTGTTTTCTGAAACCGGACTGAAAAATGTCCATTACCTGATTGTCATTTAGATGTGTCAGCATCTGTTCATACACTATTTTCTCAAGGACCTTAGATAAAAACGGTAATTTGGAAATTGGTCGGAGATTAGAGTAATCAGTGGGGTCGAGACCAGGTTTTTTCAAGATTGGCTGAAGAACGGCGTGTTTAAAGGCAGAAGGAACTTCAGCCAATGTCAAGCTACTATTTAAGATGTCTAGCACATTATGGCTAATGAAAGGAAAAACCTCTTTCAGGAGACGAGGTGGGATAACATCTTCTGGGGAGCCAGACGGTTTCATGGCAGCAACAGTTTTTTCTAGATAGGGCAGAGAGATGGGCTGAAAGCTTTGAAGTTGCACATGAGGGGGAATGACTGAATCAGGAACATGGTTGGTTTGGTGAATCTGAGCTCTGATTACACTAATCTTATTTAAGAAAAACTGCAGGATTTGGTTACACAAGTCAGCAGACGCAGAGGAAAATAGTTTTGTAACTGGTGAAAGCACTGCATTCATAGTTTTATATAACACACCTTGATTATTAGAATTAGCCGTTACGATGCTTGCAAAAAATCGATTTCTTGCGCCTCTGACTGCTCTTTGGTACTGAGACCACGCCTCTCTCATGGATTCAAAGGATACAGTAAGCCTGTCTTTTATCCATTTACGTTCCAGTCTTCTGGCATGTTGTCTCATGGAACGAGTTTGCTCGTTCAGCCATGGGTCAGGTCGGGATGTATTTCGCCTTGATTTTAATGGAGCGACAATATCCAAAGCAGCCAGACAGGATGAATCAAGCGCATGAAGTAATCCCTCAACAACAGTAAATTCATCAGTAGATTGAAATGGAGCTGAATTCAAAGCAAGAATAGCAGCAAAATGTGCAGCAGTATTGGGTCCAATTGTTCGAGAGAAGCTGGGACGGAAACACTCAACACGAGAGGCAGAGTCTAAGTTCATATTAAACACAACTGGTGAGTGATCAGAAAAAGTTGCAGGTAGAATGCCAAGATCACTAATTTGCAGCCCATGACAAAAAATCAGGTCTAGTGTGTGTGTATGACCATGAGTGGGTCCATTAACACGTTGGGACATGCTAAATGAGTCAATAAGATCTAAGAAATCCTTTACCAAAGGTTTGTCAGGACAGCAGACATGAATATTAAAATCACCCAGCAAGAGTATTTTTCCATATCTGCAGGAGACGTCTGCCAGGAAGTTTGCAAATTCATTAAGAAAATCCTTGTTATAGGGTGGTGGACGGTAAATGAGTGCACATAACAATGGAGGGGAACGTCCCAATTCAAACAAACTTAATTCAAAAGACAATGGAGTTGATTGATGGGTAATCGGTGTGCAGACAAGATCTGATTTGAATATAGTCAATAGACCTCCGCCCCGGCGCTGTGCTCTTGGAATGTTAATGAAGGAGCATCCAGGAGGTAACATTTCAACAATAGCAGCTGAATCTCCAGGGGTTAACCATGATTCAGTGGCGCATAGAACAGACAAGCTATTGTTCAGGAAGAATTCCTTCAGAATAAAAGTTTTATTTCCAACCGATCTGGCATTGATCAGTGCAAAGCGAGTCGACTGCTTTCCCGATGGAAGAGAAAGTCCGGCTCCATCAAATCTTGCAATATACTGTAGGTTGGCCAGATTTATTCCCCGCTGATTGTGCCGTCCAAAACGAGAGCGGCGAAAACGAGAGCGGGAGGGCAACCCGGTGGAACCCAAAGAAACAACAGGCACCAAGCACCCACCTCGAGCATCAGGGGAACTCCGAAAGCACCGCTCCTTTCCCCATACGCAGTAATCTGATGTGATTAGGCGATCTCCACATCTCCCCCGATTGTGTGCCGCAAGCTGGTCAGCAGCGGTCGGCCGCCGGATCATCCTCGGTTCCGAAGCACGCATACAGCGCTTGGCTCCGTGAGCTCCCAGCTGGAGAATCATCCCCACATCCCACGCACTCGCGCAGCTCTCAGCTCCGTGAGCTCCCAACTGGCCGGTCATCCACACCTCAGACACATCCATGTAACATTCAGCTCCATGTCCTCCCGGTAGCAGCGAGATCAGCTCGACTCGATTGAGATGCCGATGGATCCGGGACATCACAGTCACGGAGCAGCGCTCCGATATGGCTTCGCCACGCCGGATCCTTCGGAGCTGAACAAAGAAGCCGCCTCGTTTCCCCCGCTTCTTTTTCCACGGTCTCCGGGGCAGCGGCAAACCGACGGGCAGCACAAGCCCGGAA